>NC_022010.1:94407075-94414870 GCF_000317375.1 Microtus ochrogaster
CAATGGGTGTGTTATAAATGTCTTATTTTGGCCTGAGTATTTCACTGTCTGGTATTCTCTGTACCTTGACTAGCTGTGAGCCTCTATTTTAGCTGATATATACTGCAGAAGAAAACTTCTCTGATGAGTATTGACAGATGCACTAATCAATAAGTTTGGGGCATTATAGAAGTATTTTAGAATAGTATAAGTTATTCCAGTTTGTTTAATATTATGTCCACTTAGAAGAACAACAGTCGCTGTCTCTTCCCTAGGATTTAGAACCTGTCCTGCCACAGGTCCTAGGCCTAATGATGGTTCCAGGAATGGTTTTCAACTTGTAGAATAGATCCCAACTCTAATCAGAGAGTGGTTGGTTACTCCTGTTCCACTGCTGCATCACTATTTCTTGTCAGAATGATCATTGTTGTAGTCCACATGGTATCAGACTTTTTTCACATAGAAAACAATGGCTGACTTACAAGTCTTAATGAAGTGCCAGCGCTCAAGACACAGTGAAGTCCAGCATGTGAGAAAAGTTCCTCAGAGATGTTGGAGAGATGAATCAGTTCCAGGATGTTTTTAAAAATCAATAATCAGTGACCGAGTTCCATGACTAGTGACTTGTATGTGTGTGCATGACAAAAAACACAAACTTTGTTCTGTTTTAAACTGTTTTAAGAAAAACAGTTTGGATACACAAACAGCAAAGGCAAAACTTTAGGAAAGCAGAACTTGATAAACAGAGTATTCAGAATACGGAATAAAATATTGATATTTCAATACCTATAATTTATTCAAAGGAATGGGACTATATTTTCTAACCACAAAAGATTATAAAAAAAAAACAGGATCTATGGTGATATGCAAAATATTCATTAGTATGGCTATAGGATCGGACCATTTCAGGCTCTCTCTCCTCAGCTGCCCAAGGACCTAGTTGGGGACTGGGTTTTGATCCTACTGCATGTACTGGCTTTGTGGGAGCCTAGCCTGATTGGATGCTCACCTTCCTAGACCTGGATGGAGGGGGAGGACCCTGGACTGCCCACAGGGCAGGGAACCCTGACCGCTTTTCGAACTGGAGAGGGAGGGGAAGAGGAGGAGGGAAAAGGAATGCGGGGAGGAGGCAGAAATTTTTAATAAAAATAAAATAAAATAAAAAATTAAAAAAATCACAAATAAAAAAAATTACCCCCACACACACACAAAAAAAAAAAAAACAGAAAATGTAGTTGAAGAAACTCAGATGTTGGGTTTATTCGATTCACTTACTTATGCAAAATATGTGTGAATGTTTGCCTGCTGGTGCAAACCTGTGACACCCAAACTACTCAGAGGACTGTGGCAATACAAGCTCAGTAACCAGCATGCTTGAGTGATGCTATTTTCAAAAAAATGCATGTACCTGAATATAATTTTATTAAATGAGTTTACACAGTCTTGGAAAGTCATTATCAGGTTTTCCTTTATTATAATTGGACATCTTATAAAGTTATATAAAGTCATATATGTTACATGAAAATAGAACTAAAACAGTATAAGGGATCAAAGAACATCCTTGGTAGGATAGAATGGTATCAGAGATTATACTTAATATATAACATATATTTAGTATATATATTATATATACATAATACATAACATGAAAATTTTTAAATAAAACTGTTGCTCTGAGAATAATACCAAGATTCATCCATTTAATCATAGATAGTAGTATCTGTCCCTGGTAGTTGTATGCAATACTTTCCAGGTTGTGTAAACATTCTGCATTACTTCTGCTACTTGCTGATAGACATATATGTTGTTTCCATTTTTCGCTATCGTGAATATTGACACAGAAACATATGGTTACTGGAACCTTCATAAGATCTTAATATTAATTTTTTGGATAAACATTAAAGAGAGAGGTTGCTATGTTACACAGCAATGATAATTTTAAGTTTTGATTAATTGAGGTGCTGCCTTGAATAGTTGTTAAAATAGTCTGTAATCTCATCAATAGTGTAGACATGATCCCACTTCTGCCTATTTATACCAAAATGGTGTGCTTTTTTTTTACTAGCCATGCTGAAAAGGATATTTTATCATTATTTTCATTACTGTTCCTCTGAAAACTATTAATGACAAACATAATTTTGATAGATTTATTAGCCAGTGCCATGTCATCACTGGCAATTATTTTTGCTAGACCATTGTCATGAGTTTTTGGATTTTTTGTTTTTGCTTATTTTTCATGACTTGTCTTTAGTTGCATATTTTATTGATCAGCCACTATTCTGATATATAACTAGAAATATATAACTTTTTTGTTATCGCTCATTGCAAAAAAAGTGATAGCATTGTCATCCTTCCCTTGGTGCCAATCTTGAAGAAAGATTTGTGTTATACTGGTAAGTACAATGATAAGTTTAGGCCTTTAATATTAGGGCTTTATTGTGTTGGGGTAACTTCTTCCAATTCCTATTTTGGTAAAAAATTTATGTTTTATCATGAAAGGGAATTAAGTATTCTAGGTGTTTTGACTGACTTAATATAATCAGATTTTGAAATGTTTATTTTATTAATGTAGCATTTTCCATTATCCCATGTTCACCTGTTGAGATGCACTTGTAGCCCAGGAAGAGTTCTTCTTTAGTCACAGAGTGTGATCTCTCTTAACAGTCTGGTACTTTTGAATTGTTTTTGTTTTCTACTTTCTTGTTGTTTCTGTATTTATTTTTTGCTAATATTGTATTGAGAATTTTTAATTAAAATTCATGGGAAAAGCAACTGGTAATTTTCCTAGTTGTGGTACTGGAGTTGGTATGACTGTAATGCTAGTCTTGTAAAATGAGTGAAGAAGTGTTTCCTTCATGTTTTTTGAAACAATTTGAAAAGAATTGACTTGAATTTCCCTTTAAATGTTTAGTTGAATTCAAAAGCAAAGCAAGTCATCATGGACTTTACTCCACTGAGAGGTTTTTGTAACTAACACAAATCTATATCATGTAAAGGTCTTTGTAGACTTCCGAGGACTTCATTATTTAGTCTGCGAAGGTTGTATGTTTTTTGAATTATTCATTTATTCCTCTAGGTGATCTAACTTCTGGATATTTAACATAGCTTATTTTAGTCTCCTAAAAATCCTTTAATTCCCATAGCTTCTGTTGTAATGTCTCTTTGATTTTATTTATTTGAATCTTTATTCTTTCCTTTTGCTTATTTGTTGACTTTTTCATTGCTTTTTTTAGCTCTTTCTTTGTCAGTCTTTGTCTTTCTTTCTTTCTTTCTTTGGTTAGGTTAACAGTTTGTGACTTTTTATTGTCCTTTCAAGCAAATAACTAGGATATGTTTAACTTTTCTTTGTGTTTAGTTCTTCTATTTTATCTCTTTTTAATCTAACATTTATTTTCTTATCCTTTCAATTTCTATTGCTGTCAGTTTTGTGCTTTCTTGTCCCATGGGTATAAAGTTAGGTTTTTCCATCTCTGTGTTTTCATTTATACAAATGTCATCCTAAGTATAACTTTGCTTACATTTGCATAATGCTTCTGAGCCTTTTGATAGTATGATTTTATCTAGGCCATATTTAAAATGTAACACAGTTGCTAATCTATCAAGAGATGAAAATTGTTTAAATATATTCCAATCTTTTCTCCCCTTTCTTTTCTGAACATTTTCATAGTGTGCATGTATTCATCTTCTTAAGTCAATGCCCTCCCCAAGTCACTTAATAAAATTTTTATATTGTTTCATTTCTGTCTATTTAGCCCTTCCCACCAATTTAATTATTCTCTATGTTTCTGGCTTACATTCTCTCTTCTGTGTCTGCTGTTAATAATGATAATAAACTTTCAGTTTAATTGTCATATTTTTCAACTCTAAAGTCATTTTTAAATATATATGTATAAATATACATATGTATTGTTCTTCATTGACACATAGTAATTGTACATGTTTATGTAGTACAGTGTAATAAGTATTGTGTGTATATACTGCTTAATGACCATATATGATACTTATTTCATTTGGGATGATTTAGAATCATCTATACTAGTCATTTTGGAGTATGTAATCAGTTATTTCAGATAACTGTAGCTATCTTCTGTTCTGTAGGAAGTTAGAAGTTGTTCTTCTTACCAACTCTATCCTAGTGTTCATTTAACAATCTTCCTTCCAAACCTTCTAAATACTACATTTTTCTGTGGTATAAGGGTAGATATTTAAAATGTAGCTAAGAATTATGCTGGTTTAGTAAATGGTGGTTGTAGACTCTGATCCAGGACTCATGACTTCACAAGCCCTAGATAATTGGCTAGGTTTCCAGTGCATGATCCTTGTGTTGAAAGGATCTCCTTTTTAAGAAAATCTGTCTTTTTATTTTACACCCAAACCACAGCCTCACCCTACCCCCAACTTCCCCTCCCAGTTCCTCTCCTCCATTCTTCCATCATTCTCCTATTCCCCCCTCCTCATCTCCATCGAGAAAAGGGCATTCTCCTATGAATATCAGTAAAATATGGCATATCAAGGTGCAGTAAAACTAAGGCTGGGCAAGGTGACTCAGTATAACAAGTAGGATCCCAAAAGTCAGTAAAAGAGTAGGAGACAGCTCCTGTTCCCACTGTTAGGAGTCCCATAAGAGAACCAAGCTATGTAATTGTAGGATACATGCAGAGTGCCTAGGTCAGTTTCATGTAGGCTGCCTGGTTGTCAGTTATGTGCAACAGAATCTCCCAGGAATCCATGGGAAGGACCCTAGTTTCGACTCCTAGCAATTGTGGATAAGTAGCCTGAAATGGCCATCTCCTGTGACCAAATTGGTGCCTAATCCACTTGTCTTCAGAGAAAGGATCTTAAGTACAAGTAGAGAGTTGCTGTTTACCACCAAGGGACACATGTTCCTATTGAACCCTACAGTTATCATGTAATGATGGTCATTTCCTGGTCTATAGGAGTATAGCTGGGTAGGACTATCAGTTTTTTCCCTTTTTGGAAACTTGCATAATGCTTTACCATACCATGAAAACTAGTGCCTGGGAAGGAGGATTTCAAGTCTGATCCAGAAACCTTCTTTACTCTCTGAGAACTGGTATTCTAAACTATACTTCCTTAATCAATATTTTAATGTCTAAATGTAAGTAAAAGCATGAGGGCTCTTTTTGCCCTTTAATGACTGACTTTACACATTTCCCATTTCAATCTATATATCTGCAAATAACAAAATGTAACATTTTTCATTGCTGAATAATAGCAACTGAGTATATTAGTAAATATACCATAATTCTTCATTCATTCATCCACAAATAAATAGATAAGTTAATCTAATATCTATATAGTTTTAAGATAGCTACAATAAACAGAAGAATTCAGGTTTCTCTAACACACTGATTTTAAATATTTTTGGGCTTGTATATCAAGTAGTATATTGCCTGAATTATATAGTAGTTATATTTCTGGCTTTTTAAAAGTAGTATTGATACTGCCTTACATAATGTTCACACTAAATGAGCATTCTCAGGAGGGATGTGTGAGTACTTCCATTTCTCCACATCTGCACCATGCAGAGATATTTTGCCTTCTGATAATAGTCATTATAAACATGATGAGATGATATTTTGTGGTTTCAGTTTGTATTTCTATGATGATTAGCAATTACCAGCATGGGTGTTGGATCCTATAGAATAGCAAGCATTCATAACTTCTGAGTGTCTCTCCAGCTCCGATTTATTTTTATTTTAATTTTATTTATGTCTTCTTGGTTTATTGTTTTTTCACCAAAGTGACTTCTCACTTTCTTTTATTTCCAGTGTGGTTCAATCTGCTTCATTAAGGGTAATTGTACATGACTGCACATAATTTGGGGTTCTTGAGTCCTATCATCTCCCTTTTCTTAGACTTGGCATCCACTGGCTGTATTTTTCATTCTGTTAAAAATCTCCATAGTTGTTGTCATAGTGAGTGATACTCTTTAAAACCTTAGTGGTTCTGACGTGTTTTATTGGACTTCTGCTGGGATCAAAACTGCAATATTTTGAAGGAGGGTGTGGTATATGTAAAGGTAAAATTTCAGATCTTCAACTTAAGTTCCATTGACACTCGAAGGACAGAAAGGGTAGTTTTTATTATTGAATATGGGATGGGGGCATTAGATTTTCCCACCGATCATTAGCATATGTTATCCTGGTGAAAAAGAGTAGGTGAGCTTTATGACCTCCTCTGGTGTGTCCTTTATAATACGACAGAGGAGAATGTGAACAATGATGGAAGTCTCAACTCTCCTCTGAGCTTTCCCTGGCAACATTGTAAAGAAAATGGCAGTGCTATCTTTATTGTTGGATGAGTGGGAAAGCTCAAGCTTTTGAAGAAGTAATCCCTAATACCACTGTAGCTTTCCTGGCATAATTAGAAAGAAAATGGATACTTTTCTTTATGGCTAGGTAGGTGTGGAAGCTCAAATTCCCTTAGTGGTAATCCTTGAAGCTAGTAAAGGTGCCAGGGCAGCTGATCAGTCTTAGCAGGAACGAAAATTACAGCTTCCTGCTTAGCTTTCTCTGGCATCCCTCTTGTGAAAGTTTGGAGAACAACTTTACTTACTAGTAAGGCAAGAATGGAAATCAAATCTTCCTCCTTAGCCTTTGCTGACTAGGACATGGGGTAGGCACCACCATTATCTCTGGTTTTTGGTCAGAGAATAGCAGACGTTATACAAAAGTTTTCTTTTAAATGGAGATTCTTGATTCTTTTATGATTTCTGAGAATTCTAATCCTCTTTATTTTTAAGACTCATGTACAGGGAACACGGAAGACTAAGAGAACTCCCCACCATGTCATTTTTAAGTCTGTATCTTAGCTAATCTAGCTTCTTTTATATATCTTGTAGCTTTTATGTGTTTATTTCATAAATAGTAACCAAGTTTTCAGTTGTATTTCATAGAAATATGTCTACTCTCTCTGTCTATAAGGAATATTTCTTTGAAAAATACTGATTTCTTTTAAAAAAATCATTCTTGGAGAAAGAAAATGATGGAATCCATCCACAGTATTACATATATAATTTAAAAGAAAGAGTTGAAGACGCAGAAATGATCTATGTGGGTAAAAAGGGTGAATAACTTTCCTGACATAATGTGGCCACACAATAGAAATAAAAATTTTAAACAGCAGCCTAAGCGACTGTGGTTTCTAGTGAAGAAGCTGCCTTACTCCTGACCACTTCCTGAATCCTATTAAAGACATTCAGATTCCGTGTACCACTCACCAACACTGGCTCAGCGATGCTTAGTGTGGTCTATTTGTTCTCCACTAATTTTATCTACTTTATGAGCTGTTCACCCTGATTCTGGATTTTACAATGAAGAAAAAAAACATAAAAGACATTTCTGCAATATTGTGCATATGGAAATATGTGAGTCCAAGTCTCTTGTAGAGATGCTAAATATACCTTACAGGAATACAAAATTATCTCTGTTTGAATCTACTTAAAATGTCTAAGGATTGCTGTTATGGAGATGGGCTGAACAAACTGTTCCTGAATTGTGATGCTCCATGCTCTAATTCAGCAGAAGGACATGTCTTATGTGGAATAAAAAAAAATACCTTGAACATATTCATGCAGGTAAATATAGACTCACTGCAATGAAGATTAGATTTAATAATGACTAACTGCCACACAACAATCAAAGCTGAGGCTTCTCCCTACTCAATTTTGAAGTAGAGAAAAGGGTTATTTTGTCTTTTTAAGAAGAAATAATAATAATTTGTTAACATTTAACTTCACATCTAGAGAAATGTGAAACTTTCCCTTCCTAACCAAGAATGTCTACAAATTTTT
>NC_022010.1:94416045-94422971 GCF_000317375.1 Microtus ochrogaster
GGACTGAGCTCCCAATGTCCCAGTGAGGAGCAGAAGGAGGGAGAACATGAGCAAAGAAGTCAGGTCTACTAATTTTTTTTAAACAAATCACAAGACAATAGTTTGTTCATTCCATTAGAGAATTAGGTAAACTTCATATTACAAAACCAAAGTAAGTATAATTTTGAAGAATTAGAATATCTTCAAGAAACCAGTTACAGTTTAACTGAAATGGATATGAACACGGGGTTGGTGTCTACTGGTGTCACGTTCCTCTAATATATGAAAAGATAATGAGATACACTTTCTTAGTCATTGAGGAAGAAATTTTCTTTCTTGATAAGCTGGTACTATTTCTTTTTTGCAGCTCTTTTCCCTTCTCCTTTCTTTGGATTCACCTTTTCACGGAGCTTCTTTAGACGTCTTTGCTCATCCTTAAAATCCTGATGCTCAACTCTGCAGAGGCCAAGGAAACCGAGTGTGCCCATGAGTGCAAAATAGGTGTTGTGATTTGGATTACTGTTGAAAGTCTCTTTCTTTTTGGCCAAGGGCTGCTCCCTGAACATATTCACCACTTTCATCAACTTTGAATCGGTAGGCCTGGCCACTTCACCAAAGATTCGGGCACTTAAACAAGACATGCGCAGTTCATATTCTGAAAGCGAAGCCATTTCT
The DNA here is from genome assembly GCF_000317375.1 of Microtus ochrogaster. Taxonomy (NCBI): domain Eukaryota; kingdom Metazoa; phylum Chordata; class Mammalia; order Rodentia; family Cricetidae; genus Microtus; species Microtus ochrogaster. The sequence continues at coordinate 94,416,700 of NC_022010.1, forward strand.
TAACCCATGAGGTATAAGATTCCCTGCATCTGACCTTGCTCGCGTGCGTCCCCGAATGTCTACTAATTAAAATAACTGTATTGGCATTTTGCCTACTGCAAACTTTCCATAGGTAAGAGTTTGGCAGCCTCCAAGGTCACAGTTTTTAAGGATTTGTTCCATAAATGTCACTAGTACTTCAGAATGAATAACAAAATTCCTTAGTAAGCAAAATGAATTGCCATTTTTAGTTTTCCAATACAGACACGGCAAAGAGGGAGTCTGAAAGCACACAGACACAGAACAAATTTCAGTAACACAACGACCAAGAAACCAAGCCAAAATCTTCCACAAAGAAGGCTAAAAAAAATCAAAACAGTTTTGAATGCTAAAATGGGTCTTGGAAAATATCTAGAAAGTCTTTCGGTAGTTCCTTTTGCTGATAATTTTATATGAATGTAATCACAAGACTGAGCTAAAGCACAGAACTTTTCATTTAGTTAGTCCCTTGAGTGATACTGTGTGGTTTTCAAAACCACAGCTATAAGAAAAGGAAACCCATTTGGTATTTATATTCATATATTGTTTAAATTTAGTCCATTACTAAACATTAAATTTTGGAAATACAGCATGTCATAATATAGTCACTCTTAAGAAATATGAACTTGAGTTTGAACCACTGCCAGTGGCGTAAGATAACCTTTCTGAATACCCTTTTCCTTGGTAGTAAATTAAAATAAGAATGATTTTTTAAAATTGAGATAGTTCTCAGGAAAACTTCAAAGACAAAATTCAATAAATAAAACATTTTTTGAAAGGTGAAATCACACCAAAGTAATAAAACTTTATATAACAAAACTACAAATGACTGTAACTATCTCTGGTAGATAGTATGTGGTCATTCATTAAGATGAAAGACAATTTTGTGCTCTTTGCTTGGAAATTATAAAGCTTTGTGTGTTGGTATAATACTGACAGAAGAAAAATTATAGATTGTATTTATAAGCTTTAGATGGTACTAAGAAAGCATGATAGAATATGTAAAGGAATTTATCCTGGATTTTGTTGTCTAGAATTTGCAGGAATGTAGAAATGAGACTAGAATTGAACTTTTCCCGTACATGTCAAAGAGGATGCCTCAGTAGCACTGAAAGGAAGGTGAAAAACAGCAACACTCAACACTGTTGTAAAATATATTTACAATATACCCTAGTTATTTACTGCTGTCCAGCTTTTCAAATCAGCTAGTGTAATGACTAGGGGACTAAGTTAAAACAAAACAGAAAAGCCGGGCGGTGGTGGCGCACGCCTTTAATCCCAGCACTTGGGAGGCAGAGGCAGGCGGATCTCTGTGAGTTCGAGACCAGCCTGGTCTACAAGAGCTAGTTCCAGGACAGGCTCCAAAACCACAGAGAAACCCTGTCTCGAAAAACAAAAAAAAAAAAAAAAAAAAAAAAAAAAGAAAGAAAGGGGAACTAAAACTGTGGAAAGTGAACAATGTTTACCCCCAAAATTGAAAAAAAAGAATACCATTTGATGTTCTCCATGTGATGTAACTTTTAATTAAAAAATAATCTTTTATTTTAAAGGGATCCCAGTGAGATACAGGATGATATTGAGAAGACGCAGGTTGGTTCCCAGTACCCACATCAGGGAATTCACAACCACCTGAAATTCCATTCTCTTCAGACTTCTGCAGGCATCAAACACACATGATGTGATGCTCATAACCCACACAATCACAAAGTACACAATTCTTAAAATAACAAGATTTAAAGATACAGGATGATGCTTTTCTGAGAAATACAGGCTGAAGTTTAATAAACTGCCAAAATTAATTACACTCTGAAAATTCATATCATAGACACTTGCTCTTATATAGACAGCTGTCTTAACTACAACCATTTTGCCTGGAGATCTTTCTAATTGAGAGCCATGTTTTTCTAATCCAGCTAAACTGATTCCATTCAGATTTTCATAGCTATTATCCTGGGCCAACATTTCATAACTTTCTTAGGTCGTTTATTGAAGTCTAAACAATAAAAACAATTTACCATTGGTTTCCTATGATTCTTAGGCTTTTAGATTTCATTGAAGGTGACTCAGAGAACCTCATGAAACAAATCATCAAACACTTCGCCCAAATTCATGTGGAAACCCTAAACCTAAGTGATTATGTTTGACATGGGTCCTTAAAGAAAAATGAAATGTAGCATGGAAAACGAGTGAGGTCCTTCTATAGCATGCCTGATGTCCTTCTCAAAGAGACACCAGGGAGCAAAGCTTTTGTTTTCTGCTAAGGGAAGGTCATGTGAGGAGAAAGCAATAAAGAGACCATCTGCAAGCTAAAAAGAAATCCTCTCTAGAGGTTGAGTTTAATCGATACTGATATATATTTACATGTAAATCTCAACCTTTGAGACACACTACCCACATCAAAATTACATACCCTTAATTTCTTTTCATAGTCTTCCCTAGGATGGCACATTCTCCATATATCCCTTTGCTTTCTCTTCCTCTACACCTTTCCTCTAATTTTTCTGAATTAGATTGTATGTATATACCTTTGCCTACACCCTTGTCTCTATCCATAGATGCTCATTAGTGTTCTGACTGTGTGAGGTAGTGTAGAATAGGGGGAATGTATGGAGTCCACTTGCCGTGTTGGCATTATGAAAACCCAAGCAGAGATGAACCTACATGGTTATCTCCATGGACAGCTGCGTAAAATCTGTGAAGGGCTGCTCCTTTGAGAGGTAACCATAGCCCAATCACTGTCATGTCATATACAAATAATTATCAGCTCTTTTTTTTCCCTATTTTGCCTTTCACTTCTTCATGAAAGACATCCAAAAACTGCTCTTCACTGAAAAACAAGATTAAAGTCTAGCTGAAGATTGTTTTGGCAAAACATGCTGAACTGATAGAGAACTAATTAGTATCTTTGAGTTCAGGCCTTGGGACATTTTCTTCAAATGTTTTCATTTTATTCATAATTTAAAATGTACCTCCTTTTTATTTTCAAACATGTGCTCCCTTGGAAGAAAACTCTGACAGTATGCAAAAGAGTTAAGCTATATTTAAATTATTTAAATGTGTTCAACATGAATTGTTAGTAACTGTTTTTCTCTCCTAATGTTATAAAATCTGCCAAATATAATTTAGGAAGATGTCAAGCTTTACACAGAAATGTGACAGCTTTAAGCTGGATTGAATTCTAAAAGTACCTTACTGTACCTTGCTTGGGACTTTGTGTAATATGAATCAAATCCCAGCACCTCTAAACACATTCTCCCTCATTTGTCTGTGCTCTGTCACATCTTTGGGGATGTTTTATGCAATAACAATAGCCTAGCATTTACCCACAAATTCAACAAGACGCCGAGAAGCTGAGGATGGCCCAATTGGAGTGAAAGAGATGCCTTTAAACTCTAAAAACTTGGGATGATGAGAGATGTTATTGTAAAGCAAAGAAATAACCACAGTTGAGTGCAGGCCTCACTCCTCACTAGGAAACTTCCCTTTGCAACAGAGAGCTCATACAGATAGCCACAACCAATCCAAGTGCAGAACTGTGCAGTCTGGTCCCAGCAGTAATATTTACAGAACCACTCCTGCACCTAAAACTCGGGGAACATTGAGGAAGGACATGCGAGGACTGATTATGAAAGCCAGAGGATCCGGGAGATTTCTGTGAGACTGGGAGTCCTTGTAATTTCAGAAACAACATCCATAAAGTCTCATCAACCTTACTGTCTAAATATGAGCTGAACAAGGAAAACAATAGACATGCTGAACTGAATGAGGAAAAGATCAGGAGGCCTCAACCCTACACAACAACCTACAGACAACGGAAGAATTATCAGAGGTGGAGAAATTGGTTATCCAATACCAAATGATCTTCCTTGAAAACATACATATAAGGAATAATATAGAAACTGAGAAATGTATATATTAGGAGATGAGTGGGAAGGGAGGTATGTAACAACAATTAATAAAAAAGGCCATGAACTTAAAAGAGAGTGAGGAGGGGTATATTGAAAGGCTAAGGGAGGGAAAGAAAGGAAGAAATGAAATAAGTATATTATATTCTGCAAAAGAAAAGAGAAATAAAGCCACTTATTCTTTTGTTATTGTTCTTATTTTTATTTTATGTTTTAAATAATCTTTTTTTCATTTTACATATCAGTCCCAGTTCCCTCTCTTTTCCACCGTCCCATTCTTTTACCTTTCCCCAACACACTCCTCATCCATTTCTTAGAGAGGGTGAAGCCTGTAGCAGCAGTAGCCTCCCAAGGGGAGTCAATGAAGTCTGTCACATCATTTGAGGCAGGACCAAGGCTTTCATCCTTGTATCTATGCTAAACAAGGTATCCTTCCAAAGGCAATGGACTCCAGAAAGTCAGTTCAAGCACTATGAGTAAATCCTGGTCCCACTGCCAGTGGCCCCACAGACTTCCCCGGCTGTAAAACTGTCACCAACATTAAGAGGGCCTAGTTTGGTCCCAAGCTGGTTCCCCCATTGTCAATCATCAGTAAGTTCCCATTAGCTCAGGTCATCTGTTTCAGTGTGTATTCCCATCATGATCTTGACCACTTTGCTCATATTATCGCTCTCCCCTCTCTTCAACTATATTTGGGAACTCAACTCAATGCTTAGTTGTGGATCTCTACATCTGCTTCCATCAGTTTCTGGATGAAGGTTCTATGAGGGCAGTTAAGATAGTCATCAATCTGCTTACATGTGAATGGCAGTTAAGGCATCCTCTCCACTATTGCTTAGATTCTTAGCTCGGGTCAAGATTGTAGATTCCTGGGAATTTCCCTAGTGCCAGATTTCTTGCTTGCCCCATAATGCCTCCCTCTTTCAAGATATCTTTTTTTTTGTTCTCCCTCTCTGTCCTTCCCTCAACTCCACCTTCCCAAATCCTCCTGTTCTCCTCCCCACTCCTCTTCTACCCTCCTCACTCTTCACCCTCCCCCAACACTCCTAATGTCCTCAGGAGTTCTTGCCTATTTCCACTTCCCAGGGGAAATCCATGTATGTCTCTCCTAAGGTCTTCCTTGTTTTCTGGCTTCTCTGGAATTATGGACTGTAGACTGATTATCCTTTGCTTTATATCTAATATCCACATACCGGGTTTGTCTTTCTGGGTCTGGGTTACCTCACTCAGGATGTTTTTTCTAGCTCCATCCATTTGCCTGAAAATTTCAAGGCGTCATTGTCACAAGAGACCACTTTCTGAATATAACACTAGTAGCACAGACACTGAGATTGACAATTAATAAACGGGACCTCCTGAAACTCAGAAGCTTCTGTAAGGCAAAGGACACAGTCAACAAGACAAAATGACAGAATGGGAAAATATCTTCACCAACCCCACATGTGACAGAGGGCTCATCTCCCAAATACAAACTACTCAACAAACTAGACATCAAAACACCGAATAATCCAATTTAAAAAATGGGGTACAGATCTAAACAGAGAACTCTCAACAGAGGAATTTCAAATGGGCTAAAGACATGTAAGGAATTGCTCAACATCCTTAGCCACCAGAGAAATGCAAATCAAAACAACTCTGAGATTCCATCTTATACTTGTCTAAATGGCCAAGATGAAAAACACTAATGACAGCTTATGCTGAAGAGGATGTGGAGCAAGTGGACCACTACTCCATTGCTGGTTGGAAATGCAAACATGTACAGCCACTTTGGAAATCAGTATGTGAATTTCTCTGAAAATTGGTAATCAATCTACCTCAAGACCCATTTATTCTCTTAAAATGTGATCATGCTATTGGAATAATTATAATCATATCATTTTAACTTTGATCTCTGTGATAACAGAGAATTTGTTCAAATTTAATGTGAAGTCAAGACACGACTACTTTACCACCTAAAACATTAAGCAAATCCATCTGTCCATCTGTCCATCTGGTTCATCTGTCTCCCCACTTCATAAGCTTTTTCTCATCATTCTCTTGTTGGAATTCTACCAAAGAGATTTTCCTCTGTGTAAGACACATTAGGGCATGGTTTCTATACTGTCAGTATTAATGGGTAATTACTTCCAATGGATTTTAAATAGCACATTTCCCTGAGAAGGGAAGAAAAAATGTCAACGGGATTTAGATGAATTTTCTTTTGGAATCAACAATAAAAAGGAAGTAAATAAATAAATAAATCATTGTGTATGTGGTGAAATCTCAATAAATCCGACATGCTTCTTCATCCAAATCTTAACTCAAAATGGAACTGGTTTACATGAGCAGAAAGTATCTTTTCTATAAAAA
>NC_022010.1:94423296-94459205 GCF_000317375.1 Microtus ochrogaster
AAAGGAAGAACCACTTAATGCTTCTCTGTAATATGTCATATACTGGCCAATTTAAATCACCTTTCAGATATTTGGAATATTTTTACTGATATAACTTATGCATTAACAAAGCCAAATCTATTAAAGTATGTTAACTTTACTCAAGAGCTCACTGGCAGCAAATGTGACCTTCAGGTTCCATGAGAGACCCTTTGCCCAAGAAATAAGTCATAGGTGATTGAAGAAGACAACTGGTATCCATGTGCACATGTATCCTGACCCGTCTCCTCACACACACACCTACCCATGTGCATGTAACAAACACATACACCATGCACATAAAGCATACCACAAACAAATAAATAAAAACATGTATTCTGAAGACCTCATTTTGCTAGTATTTTGAAGCTTGCATAAACAAAATCAAAATTGACTATTTTCTTACATACCTTTTGTATTAATAAGTCTCTGGTCTTTAGGCAAATCCATTTTATAATTAAACAGTGAATTTTGGCTTGTAGGACCTTTGAATATCAGTTTTAATATTAAAATTTAGAAGCAGAGAATTGACAGAAGTCAATTGGCTAATGTGAGCAAGTATCCAAAGGAGCCCTAAGTGCACTGACCAGTTTCCAGGGTAGAGTAAAACACATCTGCTTTCTGTTAACCATGCCCTCTGTGACTCGGTGTGCAGGCAAAGAGACTGGGACCTGTCATGCTGATTCCTCTGACCTTTGCAGGCCAAAGGAACTCCTGCTATTCGGAGAAAGGGACACTTAATGAGCTGGATGGTGGATGTTCCCAGGAGTTATATGAACTATATCTACATGTCTGCTGATAACTGTGACTGAAACAGAACTTTATCCCAACTCTCTGGCCTCTTGTCCTTCCAGTAGACTTTGCTAACCAGAAGGATGTCAAGTACCAACACATTCAGAATTAGACATTATAAATGTTCTTATTTTCTGTTTTTGTTGTTTTGCTTTCATTCTAAAAGTTTTACTTAAAGTATAATTAACATCACTTCTTCCATTTCCTTTAATCCCTCCAACGATGAATGCATATATATTATGTGTATATATAATATGATAAATATGAATATTATATGTAATATATATATACAATATATAATAATGTGTTTGTGTGTGTGCGTTCACATAAATACAACCTATGGAGTTTATTTAGTGTGGGAGATTTCAGGTTGACTACTTTGTATTGAATAACCAGTTAGGGCTGTCATCCCTGGAGAGCAAATTTTCCCTTTCTTGCCTGTCTGCCTAAGGGTGCAAACCCATGAGATTTCCCACTTCTTCATCACTATGTTTACTGGGACTGTCATTGTTTGGGTGTTATTAAACCATATTGTTGAAGTATCATGTGTGTAACTTTTTGGTCAATTCTAGAAGTCATGATATCACAGCAGATACTCTGGTGTTTACCATTTTTCTGCCCCCTCTTCTGTAATGCTCCTTGAACTTTCATGTCAGAAGCTGTGTTGTATCTGTTGGGGTAGGTTCCTAACAATCTGTTGATCTCTGAACTATGACCAGATATACTTTTCTACAATGATGTCTGTGTGTTGCAAAGCTTCTTTGATATAGGATGAGAGCCACACTTATCAGTGGGCGTAAGTTTTAGAATACATTTAGAAATCATCTCAGAAAAGCACTGGCAGTAGGCTCTCTTCCAAGATCCATGACATCACTGGTTCTGGGTAGTTGGCTAAATTACCAGTACCAGGTATGATTTCTTTCTCAGTGAGGATGCTCTAAATCCATTTATTCAGAAATTGGTTACCAGCAAGTTGTGAGTGCCAGGATTGCATTTGGGGATAACTTGATATGGCAGTCATCACTGTGTTTCATAGTTGTTATAGCTAAATAGGACTATTTACTGCTTCCCTCTTTTGGCAATTTGCATAGTTCTTTCTGGTACTAAAGAAGGTAGTCCACAAGAAGGAGGACTTCAGGTTAGATTCAGCTGAAATCATCTGAGTCTTATATCCTAAGATATAAGACTTAATCCTAAGAGTATTTGTAGCAACTTTGATTTATCTTCGACCTCTTGGAAAAATCCAAGGGCAACAGCAATAGCCTACATTATTTTGGAGGTTACCTGGACCAATAACCTGAAAGGAGTTTTTCATGTCTGATACTGGAATTTTTGTTCTGCATTTAGTTGTCAGAAATGCAATCCTGTTACTAGCATCTACATCTATTGTTCTGCTATTAGATATTACTTTTTATAAGCATTCACAGTGGAAATAGAATGGGAGATGCTTGTAGCAATTCAACGCAAGAGTTTTTTTTCAAGTTCTACTAACTTTAAGTATGTTTTCTCACAAATTTTCAAAGTTCAAACAACTAAATATTTTATAGGTGGCCGGGTTTCACATAAACCTTTATTACCCTGACGCTTTCAGATACATTCAGGCAATCATTTTTGTATCATGCCTGCAGGAGTAGTCAACGCTGACCTCAGGTCATGAATTCTTAAATACTGACCACTTAGAGTATACAACCTTCTCACTGATACTCTTCCCTAATCAAAAGACTTACACTTGTTTTCTTTTAGAGATTTAGCTTATTTCAGAAGACCTGATGTTAACATAGATTAGCCTACATACAAAATCTCAGCTGAAGTGCTGCTCCAAATGATGGCTGCTAGAATTTTGAATGTTAAAACAATATCAAAACTTGCACTTTAAAAACCAGATTCACTGTTAAATTACAAGAAAAATTCACTAAAAGATTATTAGTAACTTATAAACGATACAATAAAAATAGACATTAAAACTTTTAATTTTTTTAAATTTAAGCCAAAACCTGGCATAGTAGGCTTTTTCCTAATATGCATTCTTTGCTTCCTGCCCTGTAATATTGCCGTGAAGTTTGGGAGGCATGTATCTCTTCTACAATTGCTTTTATTACATGCTAGCTACTTTTTTTTTTTGCAACTTTCTAAATTTTGAGCAAATTAAAAGTAAAAATGTTTGAGAAGTTGCTCTGCCACCTTGCATTCTGTAGCACTGGGGTAGCCATTTGCTTCTGGGAAACCACCAGAAATTTCTTGCCAACAGGAAAGTTGCAACTCTGAATCAGAATTCTAGAACTCCTAGGCTCCTCCCCCTGTACCATTATTTTCAAGTTTTCATGAACCAGTTGCAGATACTTGCAACTTAATATGTTCCTATGCCAGAGTAAGGATTCATTCCTCTGGATTTTTATTAAGGTTTTTAAAGACAAATAAAAAAAAAAAACTCTTGAATTGAAACCTTATGTGATTCTGTTTTTTTTTTTTTAAAAAAAGAGTTTTCTTACATATTTTTAACTGATTGACTAATGGATGCAAGCAAGTATAGATATTGTAGCTTACTACATTTTAATAAAACAAAAACAACGAGTAAGGGCAAACTTATATCTTTAAATCCTTCTTGCTTTTAAAAGTTGAGAAAATCTGTGTGTATAGTGAACTCATAAAACGAGAGAAAACAAAGCTTCAAAGTTCCCTAAAATAAAAGAAAAAATAAAATAGCCCATTAATAAGAACTGTCATGAACCTAATTGAACATCAGTAATGACACCACAACCCTACTTTAGTTCTGGAAACATGGAGTGCAGTTCCAAGGCTACTGATGTATTGCATCTTCACAATGGTTGGCCTCAATGTCTTTATGTTTTTCTTTACTTGACATGAAGATAGTTGAACTTTTTGTATCATTCTGCTTCTTCTGAGCAGCTCATCTTGAAGGTCATGGGAGAACTACATCAGAAATGTATAATTATAGCAATTGGGGTAGCAGAGAGAAAGTTATTATGACATTGGTCAGATTCTTAAAGGCCCTGTTCTCTTGCCTTCCAGAAGAAATTTCACTTACCACAAAATAATTACTATCAACATCAGCAACTAGAGTCCCTCAAAGGAAATGGTAAGTGTAAACGGTGTGCTACTGCCATCTTGTGTCTAACAGGAGTACTTCCATTTCTGTGGGGTGCTTGTTACAGCTGGGAATTCAGGAACATTCTGAAGCTAGCCAGCAGCCTTCTGCAGCCAAAGTGCAGAAGGGCAAACTTCAAGCTGTGGGTTCCATGAAGCAACATTAGAACCTAAAAACACAGAATCTTCTTTAAGTCACCAGGGTGTTCATGATTAAAGATCTGTTCTCCATGGAATTTTACTCCAACATTATTCTTTCATTGCTTAAAACAGAAATTAGAAGGCAGAGAAAAGCAATGGATGAAGGCAAGGGAATATCACATTCTCATCAGAAACTGTGGGTGATTCAAATGTTAGAGCCAGGACATTTTCTCTGAGTTTTGGGGTATGTATACAGTATGTCAATACTTCAAAACTTTCTGTTTTGATTTAGAAAAAGTTTAAAACTTCAACACTTTTAAACTAATTCCATAAAATCAAGAGCATTTCAGCATCTTGTCAAGCCAAATTGCCGAGGCAGTTTTCTGTTATACATAAATATTCCAAAAGTGACTTTAATTCTTAGCTATGCTCAAAATCTTAGCAATGTAAGATTAATCATGGACATTAGAAAGAACACAGGAATGTCCCAGTGTTAACCTGCCAGTCCAGCTTGAACTTTTGGTATTTTCAGCATGCCAAGAACATGAGAGAGAATTCCTCCACTCTGCAAGAATAAATAAGTGTGCCCTGGACCTCAGTGTAGCTACAAACTATTGCATTACTTTGTTACTCACTACTGAGTCTACAAAATTATCTCAGCCAGAGACAATACTAGATAGTAGAGGGGTTTTTCCAGCCATCCCACAATTTTTATGACAGAAGGAATCTGAAGTAATTCTTTGGTTGAAAGTGGATGTTGAGAACCGGTCTTGGATCTGAGTTTGAATTACATGGACAGCGATAAGAGTGTTTTTTGAGGGCAGCCACCACCCACTGATGTTACTGCCCAGCTGCAAGATGATCCTCTGCAGAGGGACAATAGGGTCTCTCCTATTATCTTCACTCCTATTATCTGAATAAATCTATTATTGCTTTTAGACTTCGATTCCACTGTCAGCACTGTCAGCCACCTATATGGCAGACTTTGCCAACACACATATAGGAAGATGAACTGACAATGGGAGCCTCAGCTAAATAAAACGCATGGGTTTTCAGCCTGATTCTGACCCACTCAGATTCCTTCCCTAGCAAACATCTCTGAAGTCAGGGTCCTGTACCTGTTCTTTCTATAAATGCATGCCAGAGAGAAAACTAACACAGAGAACTGGCCCAGATGTCAGGGAACTTTATTGTTTAGTTTTGCCCATTTGATATGCCTGTCTCAAAGAAAGATCTTCAGGAACTAATCAAATTTAGAGAGTAAACTTCCTTCTACTTCATGCTTCTTGACCAATCAAAGCAAGGCGTATAAGTATAAAAATGGGTAATCAAATCATATTGATCTCAGGTCAAAATATCTTTCATTTTGGACAATGGAAATTGAGTAGTTACATGACACCGTCCCTCCCGCCACTCTGAAAATCACAAAAGCAGACCTGAAAAGGCCAAGTGGCCAGCTTCCTGTCTGTTTTATGCATCCCTTGTTTCCAGGGCCACCGGACACTGAAGCACAGAAGTTCTCTTTGGAAGTGATCCTTTTCTCTCCCTCTGTGGGTGGCTAGACCCTCTGCTCTTCAGGGATACCTGGCTCCTCTTCTCTCATATTAACTGGACATGTATGGCCTTAATGCCTGCTTTGTTCTTACAGTGATCTGATATTGATTTGATATATCCTTCCATTGGCATGGTTCCCAGTGAATTTTGAGACCTACTAGCCCTACCATCTCCAGCCACCTTGTGTGACTGAACTGAATCGTAGCCTTGCCCTTCACCAATGTCTGCCATAAACTGAACATCTAAGGGAGTGTTCTATTCCCAATGTGCTATGGTCAGGATCAAATAAGTCTAAGCAGTTCCATTACTTTTTGATTCTAGGGAAGATGCCCTACTCATGGAAATCATGCTGAAGGGGTTGAAATAGCTTTTGCCTGTACTCTGCAGAAAAATTTGTTTTTTACTAGTTCCCATTTAAAACACTATCAGACTTTTAAATTCATGGTTCTTTATCTTGAGCATTTCACACTTGTGTACTATGAAATCTCTTCATATCCACACCATTTTCCCCCTTGTAGTTTCCTCCCAACAACTGCCTGTCCTAACTTCATGTCTTTTGCTTTGTTTGTCAGTACCCACCGAATCCATTAGTGTTTCCCATGTGTGCATGGATATGAGGATATCCACTACAGCATGGGAAGCTACCAAAGGCCACCATCACAAAGAAGAGTGATTCTCCTTCCCTGAGCAAGCAACAGCTGCCAATAGCTCCCCAGTAACAGGCTGGGCCTGAAAGTCAACTCCCCCAAATGTGGTGGGATTATTACTTTATGCTGTACATGTCTTGTGCAGTTAATTGTTGCTGCTATAAGTCCATATAACAATGGCTATTTCATGTCCCAAAGAGATTTTGTGACATTCCTCATCATTCTCCAGCTCTTAAATTCTGTGTTGTCTTCCACAATGTTCCTGAGCCCTGGGTGGGGGTGCACTAGTACAGACATTAGTGCAGACATCCCACTTAGAGCTGAGCACAGTCTTTTATTCTCAGCTCTTCAACAAGCATGCATCTCTCCATTAACTGCTGCTCACTTAAAGCAGAAGCTTCTCTGACCAAGGTTGAGAGCATTTTAGGTCTATGGGTATAGCATACATATTTAAAAGGCAGTCTGACATTATGATTATTTAGAAAAGAATATCAACAGGTCTTCCTCAAGGACTTTGCTTCAGATTACAACCCAAGAGCCAAAGAAGTATGAAGTAGTTTGATACAGTCAATATACTAAATAGCCTCTAAAGGCACAACATTAAAGATGGCCTCTAAAGGCACAGCATTAAAGATGGCCTCTAAAGGCACAGCATTAAAGATGGCCTCTAAAGGCACAGCATTAAAGATGGCCCCTAAAGGCACAGCATTAATGTCATGTTGGTATGACAGTTTAAGAAGTGTTATGAGATGGGAAATCTCCTGGTCATTAGGAGTATTCCCACAAAGGAGACTAAGAAACCCACTCTCTTTCTCTCTCCTTTTGTATCTTGACTATAAGCAAATAGCTCTGCTGTACTTCCTCAGGACAGGTTCATAATCAATGAGACCAGCCAGCCACAGACTAACACTTCCCAATCTGTGAGTCAAAAGCAACCTTTTCTTTATATAAACTGAATACCAAGGGAATTTGATATAGCAGTAATAATTAACCCAAATAAATCTTGTCTTGTAAACATCATCAGCACGGTACCCAGATAAGGGCACATTTCTATATGATGGTCTTGGTAAGCTTCCTTCAGTCAGAAGTTAACATTGCTTCTAAAACTTTAAGAAGGCAGTCATGTTTTATGTTATTGACACTGGAATTAACTATATTCCTGAATAAACTTTAAGAACAGAGATTCAAAATGTTAGGTACTCCTTTAGAACATCAAGACACAAAATTTCTCTTATAAAAATACTTTCCTATCTACAAATACCATAATAAAATTATGGTAATAAAATATGTAAACATATAAAATAAAAATAGGTCTTGAAATCCATAGCAGTGGAAACTTTAGTGGCTATAAAATAATACTGCTGAGGTTAATTCCAACTTCTGAAAACTTGACCAGAAGCATCTGTTCCTTTCCTATCCATTATGTGTATTGTCAACTTCAGATAAAACTGAATTTGTTAACAGGATTTCACAGTGTGGTAATGTGGAGCTGCTGAATCTTAAGATGAGGTAAAGAGGAGATCTAGAGGTCCCTGGAGTTACCACCCTCAGGAATGAATATGGGTCTTGGGAGACGGAGTTGATGTGAATGTATGCATGAGACTCTTGAGCATGTTGACTGGGTTGAGACATGGCTTCTTCCTGTTGCACCCACTCCCCAATACAAAGTCATAAATTCCTCTATTGATGCCCAGCTTACATTAGAAATACAGGCCTTCTGAACGTGGGTGACAGTTTTGTGGCTTGGGCAATTTGTGGGACCACTAGCAGAGGAACCAGTATTTACCATTAGTGTATGAGCTGACTCTTTGGAACCCATTCCCTACGGAGGGATGCCTGGATACAGGCCTTAGTCCTGCCTCAAGTGATGTGACAGACTTTGTTAACTCCCCATGGGAGGTCTCATGCTTTCCAGGGTGGGGATGGGGGTCGGGTGGGGAGAAAGTGAAAGGAGCCAGGGAATGGGAGGCAGAGGGAACTGGGATTGATAAGTAAAATAAGACTGTTTTAAAACTAAAATTTTTTTAAAAAAAATAAATGGTAGAAATTCCAGCACTGTGAATTAGGTAAACCTTTTTCTTGATAAAGTCAGCCTGCCACAAGTATTCAAATGTATATGCTTGAGTTGACATCAAACAGTAGACATCTTCCTAGTAGATAAATACTTGAAATGCAGAAAACAAATGGCTTAAAATCAGAGATAAACTTCTCCAAAATTACAAATTTATTCTAAATTGTACTCAAACTTTAATTGCACGTTCTTAATAACGACAACAGGGTCAGGATCGGGAGGTGGGGTACAGCATGAGGCCTCAACCCTAAGAACTACAGGCAAATAAAGGAACAGATGCTGAGACTGGGAAGAAATGGTCTCCCCCAAGAAAGAGCACACCAATTGGCCATCCAATACCAAATGATCAGTCCTGAAAGCATACCTAAAAGTAACATTCTGCAGACTGAGAAGGTTATACATATGTATGATTAATGAAAAAGAGGCCATGTGTTTGAAAAAAAAAAGGAAGCTATATGAGAGGGAGTAAAGAGAAAGAGAAGTGATATAATTATATGATAATCTTAAAAATAAATAATAAAAAAGAAATTGAAGCATTTCTTATATTCCTTTTTTCAAACATCCTCTAATTTTACATTTTCCTGAGATATTTAACATCACATGTAATTTTTGTTTGCTAGCAATCAGATTCACTTGGAATTGCATAATATACTGGATTTACCAGGGTTACTTGGAAAACATATTTTTTTTAATTTTATTTGGGGTACAAGGCTTTTAATTCTAAATTGATTACAAACATAGATTGAGACATAGGAGTGCCATACCAATTTAAAAAAAAAACCAAAAATATGGGATTTTGTTTAAACATATCCTCAGGAATTTAGTGTGGCTCAATGTTGAGTGGAATCTTGGAGTAAGCTCATTAAAAGCTGAAAGGTGAAATGACCACCAACAAGAGATCTAACAGAAAGCAGACACTGCCATATGGCTTCTAATTGATTGCCCTTTGAAGCTCAGGGAGAGAGACCTGAAATAGCACAGCTGATGGAGGAAGGTCATTGGTTAATTATAATAAAAAAACTGCTTGGCCCTCATAGCTTAGAACATAGGTGGGTGGAGTAAACAGAACAGAATGCTGGGAGGAAGAAGCAGTGAGCTCCGAGGCCATGCTGCTCCCCCCTCCCGGGCAGACACATGCGATGAAGCAAGCCGCCAGGTCAGACATGCTGAATCTAACCTGGTAAGACCGGTGTTACACAGTTTATTAGAGATGGGTTGATCGGGATATCAGAATTAGCCAGTAAGGGCTAGAGCTAATGGGCCAAGCAGTGTTTAAAAGAATACAGTTTGTGTGTTATTATTTCTGGTGTAAAGCTAGCCGTGCGGGAGCTGGGCGGGACGAAAAGCAGGCCCGCTGCTCCTGCCAACACACAGCCATCTCCTTTGTCTTCAAAGATTCATCTAGGAAGAAAGCAGAAGCCATGGACATGATGTGTTGGACACAAGAATGTAGTCCAGCCAACATGTGCAAAATGAAGGGTCTGAACCACTGTAAAGGTCCAGCCTTGACAGGTTTGTGTATTCCAGGGTAGGGGTGTGTGGATTAGAAATGTTAGGCAGAAAAAAAAACAGACATGCAGAAGAAAAAGTCAAAGACACAGAATAGAGTAAGAAGGATAATCCAATGAATACTGATTTCACCTGCGTTTATTTTCCATATGCTTTATATTTTCCAATCCAAAAGTGGGGGTAGACAGAAGGCAAAAGAGTGCTTTACCATGGTACAGAGAACAGATTAATTACCTCTTCAATACCTGAAACATTAAGTAACTATATTCTGAGTTAAGTATTCTGTTGTTGAGGCAATACATGTACCAACCACACCCTAGGCCAAGCACCCTGTAGGCAGCCGCACCCTGGGTCAAATCTCCTGTCATAAACTTGAAAAGAACAAGAATAGGCCTGATTCTCTGATCTGTGGTCAAGGTGGAACAGATCCATATCCATGGGCTCTGAAAAGACTTGGAAAGGAGTCCCTGAGGTGTTGAGCATCTTTTCAAAGGGGCCCAGCATAGGATAAGCCCACAAGAGCTCTTCCCAACAACAAAGAGCTCCACAAACCAGAGCTCATGCTGGAGTTCCCCATCTACTCACTTCAGTTCTGGCTAACCCTTTAACCCTTATTCAAACATCAACATTTCTTTAGAAATTGTTTACATAAAATTAATCTCTGCCTCTGTTTTCATCAGTTGCTGCATGAAGGTTTTTATGATGACATTGAAGATAGTCATCAATCTGTCTACAGGACAAGGCCAGTTCAGGCACTCTCTCCACTATTGCCAAGGGTCTTAGCTGGGGTCATCCTTGTGGATTCCTGGGAATTTCTCTAGTGTCAGGTTTCTTATTAGACCCATAATGGTTCCTTCAATCATGATATCTCTTTCCTTATTTTCCATCTCTGTCCTTCTCCCATCTCAATCATCCCAATCATCCCCATTCCCTCAAGTACTCCTTTCACCTCCCCTTTTCCCCTCCTACTCCCCTTCTGTCCTTTCTTCTCCCTCCTACCCCCATGCTTCCAATTTTCTAAGGAAAGACACTGAGAGCAATAATCAATAAATGGGACCTACAGAAACCGAGAAGCTTCTGTAAAGCAAAGGAATAATAAATCAATAATACAAAAGGCAGCCTACTAAATGGGAAAAGATCTTCACCAACCCCACATTAGACATAGGACTGGTCTCCAAAATATATAAAGAATTCAAGAAATTAGACATCAAAATTCCAAGTAATCCAATTAGAAATGGGGTACAGATCTAAACAGAGAATTCTCAACAGAAGAATCTCAAGTGGCCAAAAGACACTTAAGGAAATATTCAACAGCCTTAGCCTTTGAAGAAATGCAAGTCGAAATGACTCTGAGATACAATCTTACACCAGTCAGAATGGCTAAGATCAAAAATACCAATGATAGCTTATGTTGGAGAGAAGTGGAGTAAGGGGTATACTCCTCCATTGCTGGTGGGAATGCAAACTTGTAAAGCCACTTTGGAAATCAGTATGACGGTTTCTCAGAAAATTGGGAATTAACCTACCTCAAGATCTAGCAATATCACCCTTGGGCGTATACCCAAAGGATTCTCAATCATACTACAGGAACATTTGTTCAACTATGTTCATAGCAGCATTATTTGTAATGGCCAAAAACTGGAAACAACCTACATGTTCCACAACCAAAGAATGGATAAAGAAAATGTGGTATACTACTCAGCAGTAAAAAATGAATGACATCTTGAAATGTGCATGCAAATGAATAAAACTAGAACAAAGCTATCCTGAGTGAGGTAAACCAGACCCAAAAAGATGAGCATGGGATGTACTGACTCAGAAGTGGATACTAGGTGCAAAGCAAAGGATAATTAAACTATAGTCCATGATCTCAGAGAAGCTAAGTAATAAGGAGAACCCTACGAGAAACATATATAGATCCCTCTGAGAGGGTAAATAGACAAGATCTCCTCAACAATTACTTTTTAAAGAAAAAGAAACTCAAATACTAATGAACCTAATCTAAGGTATTTTTGTTCATGAATGACCAAGATAATAACAGATATTATTTTCCTAAAGTTTAGAGAAAGGTCCGTTCCTATGAATAATCACAGTAAGAGGAATAGAATTTACTCCCATTGTGAGGATAATATCCTGATGAACACTGTATTAGCACCAACCGTGAGGTGTCAGCACAGATAACGGCTCATTTTAAATACAATTGATTATTGAACTAAGTGATTAAGTTCTTATCTAGAGGAAGTGTATGAAAACATTATAGTAAATTGCCTTAAAGAGTCAATAAAGTGAGTCAAAAAAAGTTGGAGATATAAATAATTAGGAATTATATCATATGTGGTGGTTCTGTTCCCTTTTTATCTTATGGAGTCCTATGTACATAGGAGCTGCTAGGGGTTCAGTGCAATGTCTGTGAACTCCTGAACCTTCTTGTTTAACCATTGAGAATGTCAGAGCTTGCTGAGATGATGGGAATGGGCATGGAACAGAACCAGAGAACAGAAGATGGGAGAGAAGAAACACAAGAAGAAACCAAAGAGGTTATGATAACATCATTGTGAGTTTCACTCACTGACTGTTTTACTGTTCATCATGACTTTTGCAAATCATCTACAGAGCTGCCTTGGGTTAAGCTTTGTAGCTTCAGCAAAAACCTGAACACCAGTCTTCTCTTTAATGGCTAGCAATTTAAGGCTGCAAGGGGTCATCGGTTTTGTCATCCTTGGAACAAAATGTATGTTCTCTCTCAAGAAAATTACTTTTAAGAGCTTTAAATCCAGTACCTTTCACCAACTTAATTCTCTGAAAATGTTAGAAAAACAAGACTTTTTCTTTTCTTTTCTTCAAACTTGCTCTGAACTGACTTGAATTTTCCCACCCAGGCAGCAAATAAGGAAAGATTCTGGTTGCCAACCATTCGTGGCTGAATTTCTCAAGAATGACCTAGGTTAACGTTACTTCAGTCCTGAGATGATGGTGTTTTTTACTCATTTATAGGTTTCACATTTTTGTTTCATATCTATTGGGAAAGTGGTTACAGGGCTAGGAGAGCAAACATCTAAGTATCCCTAATTTTTCTTAATGTACATGGTCTCCTAATGATGATCCTGTCTCTTTAAGATGAAAATGCTGACAGCTAAGGTGGGGAGTCCAAAAAATAAATTAATACTCTTGACTGGTGTTCAAAGCTATGATTTCATAGGAGTGTGAAATGATTATTCCATAGGAGGACAAGAACTCACTCTGGTAAATGACTTATTAACCCCCAACAATTATGTGACATTGTCTTATTGAAATGGTGACCTGCTTCTAAATACAGAAGCCAGAATAAGAACAGAAAGGCACAGCTATATGCTACCAGAAGGATAGATAGCACTTAGAAACTTTGGATTTCCAAATCACAGTGGCCATTGGGAAAGGAAATTAGTTGCTAAAACAAAAATTGCCAAAGGGCTATTTTAGGGGAGGAGGAATTACCAGGGATAGAGATCATTTTTTTTATTGAAAGAGAAGTATACTTGATGAATTGGGTCTTCCATACTGATGGCTAGCAAGCTTTATGGGCTCTATATTGAAGATACTAGACTTGATTTCTATTGCAGAGAGGATTATGCTTACCTTTTACATGTTTATCTACAAAAGAATTCTGTATTCCCCACATTTACAACACTGTCAGGAAGCATGCGAGTACACATTTGACATTTGTTAAATAATGTATTTTATGATTTATGATAAAATGCCCATGCCATCTGTCAAGTGTTCACCATGCCTCTGAGATCACATGGGCCTTGTGTCCTCTCAGATCATTTGGAGACATAGCATACTTCTCAACCATAGTCTTGTCCCTGGCCTTATTCTGTCCCCTTCTTTCCACTCTCCCTTGTCATTCAGAACCATCTGTGTGCATGTGTGACCGTCAGAGTCAGAGGAGTGAAGTTCTCTAGTAGCCTGTGAGAGCCCATGAGTGTGCAGGAAAGGCTCCGCTTCCCTCGGTGGCACTCCAGTTACTACAGAGATCCCACTCCCACATTCTGTTCTGGAAAGAAGAATGAAGTTTTCCAAGTCATTTCCAATCAATTGCAGCTCATTTCATGACGTGCACTCTGGGTAAAACTATAAAATCAGATATTCACTCCAAAGATACGGTGCAGGCATTAACTTTGGCCTGATTTCTAGTGCTATATTCTTAACTTCTTGCCTCATTTCCCCTACTGTTCCAGAAGAGAATTTAAAGGATTTTCTAAAGACAATAAAGCTGAAAGTAATGGAAAGAAAATTTGGCCAGATAAAAAGAAAATAAGTATTCAATATTAAAATCCTGAGAAAAGGAAGGAGCTACATTAAATAGCAATTACAGTGCAGTAAGGAAATAATACCAAGGCTGGTAATCTCATCATGATTTCGGGAAATTATGGAGCAGAACAGCAGAGGCAAAGCTTTGGAGTCAGTACAGAGCTACCAAGGTATTAATGTCCAGAGGTTGTCAGAGGCAGAGGCCAGGAATGTGGTGATCTATGCAATGACCATTGCTGGGGTCTCATTCCGCTCTTCTGACCCTTGTTTTCCACACATAAGCTGCTCCTAGAACATCTGAGAGCCATGTGGTAGACCAATGGCATGGAACCATTTACTTACTCAGTTGTTTTCATGAACCCCTTATGGGTTCTAAGCGATGCAGGCAAGGGAGAAAAGGTTTAACAAGTTCCATCACTTGTTAAGAGCTAATTGAGATTCCACTGATGAGTTCTCAGTCAATCCTGCTGAACTCCCAAACCGAATCAGTCTACTACTGGTGATGTTTGTGTGCTCTGTCTATACCTTGTACACTGTTATCTATCCAGCAAAGTTAAATTTTTCCTCAGTCTCTTTTTTCCTTTCCTTTCTTTCTCCTCTGCTCCTAACCCCCCCTCTCTTCCTGCCTTCAAGAGGGAAAAGGAATGTTTTCACCCACGCTTGTGTCACATCGCAGGCATCCAATCAATATTTGTTGAGCACAAAACAAACAAACAAACAAACCAACACTGAAGGTTTAACTAGTCATTCTTAAAGCAAGAGGAAGCTAGTGAAGAAAGTGATCAATTGTGGAAGATGGAAAGCAGGAAGAAAAAAAGGACAAATGAAGAGAAGGGAGGAGAAAAAAGGAAATTACTAAGTTGCAAATGATTCTGTTTTATAGGGTTATATAGGGTTTCTGTGTGGGTTTCAATATTGTACCGTATGTTTTCTCTTAGACACTAGTGTTATTGTGATTATCTAGTGTTTTATTATTTCACTCATTTTGAAAATAGCATTGTGTGAGTTCATCTTGCTACTATTAGTAACTGTTGAGTTTCCCCATGACTTTAGGATGAACTACTGGGGGCCTGTCTGTCTCTAATCCCCAAAGAGAATCTGAGTGTCAGTAATGAAGCACCTATAGCTTCTCTTTCCTGTGCTTGCTCTTCCACAAGAATACACTTACCTCCATTTCCTATGCTTGTTACCTCTCAGCAGGTTTTTCATGTTTTTAAAAAGATTTTCCTAGTTCATATGGTTTTAATATTAAATTTGCAAACCTGCTTTTAAAATGAAGCTAGTTTACAAAACAGGAAAGAAAACATGTGTGCCGAGGAAGCGGGTGGTGGACATGTTGGTAGATGAGGAAAGCGTTTTTCAACATGGGAACTCCATAATTTTGGTGTCTAGGGACAGACAAGTGATTCTAATAAATTTTGCAACAAGGAACTCCATCCAGTTTATGTGGGATATTGATTTAACTTTTGGATGTTCCTCCATAGAACTAATAATAAACCTTGTTTCATAAAACAAGATGGAAACAGGAAACAGAAGAAAACAATGTCCTGTATCTGTGATTATAATTGACTTGGAGGATTGTTAAGTTAATGCCACATTTTTTAATTTCTGTCAAAGTAAAATATCATAAGAGTACTTATGAAAGAAAAGGAAGAACATTTATTTATTAAATAGACTTGCCCAGGGAAAGAAAAGAACTTCTATTATACCTTTCTCTCAAATTAGGAGAATTCTAAATCCAGTTTGTATTCATCAGCTCACTGTTTACTTCAGTTTGACAAATGTAACTCCATGGCTTTGTGATTCTAGTTTTGCTTCCCACATTGCTTCTTCCAGATCAGCCCTCTAAATCTCACAGTAATTCCAGGAGATGAACATTGTCTGTGCAGCAAACAAGCCAATGGATTCCGTTTTCTTTCAGTACCAATAACAACAACAAAAAAGCTCCTACATGTTATGTGTACAAAATGCTAAGTTCAATTTTAGAAAATCAAGTCAAGCATTGTAAGACTTGTTGCTGCTTTGAAATGTTTTCCTAGTTATTTTGTTTTTGTACACCTTTCTTTTACATTGGAAATCTATTTTATTCCTAGAAATAACCATGTTAGAAAGACAGTGGTTGCAGAGAAAACGATATATTTAGGTATCAGATGGAGCAGGAACCACAGTCATGAAACTATCAAGATCAAGTCAGAGATAAATACAGAATAACCCAGATGCTAGCATGAGAACTACCTATGCCCAGCTGAAGGAATTCAACTTTTTCTCAAACCTTCAGATCTCAATCTTGTTTGTAATATATAGATAAATGAATTAGAAAGCTAATTCATCATCAACTGCCTTTTTAGTTCAAGGACTGCTACCACAAATTGAGGATCTATCAATTCTTGAAGAGATGTACAATCATTTGCATGTTTACTCAATACACCTTCTGCTGGGTATCCCATTATAATTAAATCATGGTTTACTAGATTTGATCATTCCCTCATCTCCTCCACTTAGAACACTTGGCAATTCTATTCATCCAGTTGGGAGTCCATTCATACTGTTTGACTTTGGACACATTTTGACTTCCATTTTTACCAAGGGTGTAAAGTTTTTCCTCCTCTTTGTTCTCACTAGCAGTTGTAACTTTTAAGATCATTTTGATGTTACCCAATTTGAGTGTGATGATACTTCATTGTAATTTTTTGCATTTGCTTTCCAATTACTGCTGTTCAACACTCTGTCATCTACTTTCTAAACCTGCATTTGAAAAACTTCTGATCAGAGTCAGGCATGGTAGCAGACACCTGTAATTCCAGCACTTGGAAAGAGGAGATAGAAGGATTAGTAGTTAATGGACAAGTTTGATCTACATAATGGCTTCTAAATTATTTATTTATAATAACAAATAAAAATAAATGTGTGTGTCAAAGTGACTTTCCCATTATAATTAGACCTTTGCTCAAAAGTATTGCACATTATATACATGTATATATATGCACATACATATCTCACTTGCATACACACACACACACACACATATATATATATATCACTATATGCCATAAATATATATGTAAACTGAGATGATTTTCATGGATGAAGAACAAAAAACCAATTAGGCTTGTTTTAAGGGGAACAAATGATGGGAATGCATATTGTGGAAGGAAAATAAGCTGACCATAGTGCTGAGGATAAGATCAGCATTTCTGGATGGACAAAGTCCGTGGTGTGGCACAGTGGGACTATATCTCAGTCACATAATTCTCTCTTTTCTCTTGACATCATTCAGATTCCGTAGAATCTTGTTCTCATCATAGAATAGTGTTTTAAGGGCAATGACACAAATGTCATTCAATGTCTGTTTCTATATCAAATATTAAGACAAGACTCTGATGTGTTCATCCTGGTCTGAAATTATTTCTAATTCATTTATGAGAATGACCTTAGCAGCGTTGAAGAGGTGCTTGTTTGTTACCATCCAAATCATGCCATGTGAAAGACAGTTAAGAGATGGCAAAGATTAGAAGAGAAACCTTTTGTCATAGCTCAGCATCTCATTCTCAGAATTGACCAACAGTCCCATTGCCAAGAGGTAACAAGGCCATGTTTACTGCCTGGCCATGCTCCCAGCATTTCTCCTCTCCTTTGACTGTTGTACTAATTCACTGTGGTGAAAATTTATACATGAAGGAATGCATGTAAAAACAAATATGTGGGTATCTTCCATTCGGGCATTGAAGGCCAAGGTTTCTTCCTGAATTTGTGGTTCCTATTTCCATCCAATAAAAAGAGTAAGAAACAGAAAGACCCACTAAATCATCTGGACAATTCCTTTTCTTCATTTCCAAGTGTTGCCAAGTGAAAGCACCCAGTTTAGGGCATCTCCAAGGAGAAAGGTAAGGAACGCCTCTGGAATTTATAGAGATATTCAGCAAACCAGCCAGCTGCAAGAGGGATTAAAACTAGAGAAAGCAAATAACAGTATTTTTCAGCATACATCCTGTTGTTTCTTTCTCTTTGAGTCAACAAACACAATGTCACAGTGTAGAGAAAAAGGTAGTTGCATATGTTTTAGTTTTGTTTTCTTAAACTGGAAGACTCATCCTCTATCTCTCTCTCTCTCTATCTCTCTCTCTCTCTCTCTCTCTCTCTCTCTGCCACTCCTGTGTATGTGGTGTGTGTGTGTGTGTGTGTGTGTGTGTGTGTGTATGGGGGGGCGGTAAACTAGAGGAAAATCTTAGTCTCCACTACATCTGACAACTCTGCTGTGCTGTGCTAATGAGCACTAATGTTTTCCACATATGTTGCCCATGAATGAACTACTTCAGCCTTGTTCCATCATGAGAAAAATGCTCAAGCTTATGTCATGTTGGGCCTTGGGATAGCTTGAAGTAAGTAGTCTGCTGTTGTGTTTAGCATCAAGCCTATTATCAGAATGCTGGTGACATTGTCCCCAGTCCCTGCTCCTTTCTTATAATTAAAAGACATTTTTAAAAACACAATGTAAGAGATTCTGGGTCAGGTTGAGTAGGACAAAGCATCTTCCACTGCAGTGGTCATACACGGTCCCTGTGCTCACAGGTTAGCTTCTCTTATATGCTTGAGAATCTACAACAGGGAAATTCTCCTGTCGAGTTCTGTGGAGCTAGTTTACTGATGTTGGAGGGTTTTTTCCACGTCTTAGGATGCTTTTCTGGAAAATGTTAAAGTATCAAAAGGAACTCACAGAGGATTAAATAAAAAAAAAAACATAAGTGTAGTTTCCTAGTGCTAATACCATCAAGTAATCAATAGTGTCCTCACTTCTAACTCCATCTGAAGGAGAGGCTTGCAGCCTCCACAGGACAGCTGTGATGGGGGTTATAGCCTGTGGTGGCCACTGAGCTCTGGCTGTCTTAGTGCCACCAGGAGAGTTTTCAGAATACCTATACTACAGACCTTTTTCTCAGGGATTCTGACTTAATTGACCTGGAAGGAAGCCAGACATTGGTATTTTTAATAGTCCCTAGGAAATTCTTATGAGCAGCTGCTGAGCAAAAAACTCATTTAAGCTGAGTCTTAAATGAATTATAAGTGTATTATACATTATAATTGCCTATAACACTTTACTATAGACCTTCATCAAATTTTAGAAGAAAAGCCATCTGTTTGAAAATAAAAAAGCTTAAAAAAAGAAAGAAAAAAACTCTATGTATAGCTTGGTTCTACAAACCAGCCTTAGGCTCCAATATGAAACAAAGAGGTATAGGAAAGGAAAGAAGAAATAATGGAGGAAGGAAAGGAAGGAGATACTTTTTAAGTTTTCTCTCCTAGAAAGTGGGCTATCTCACTACCCTTCTTAATGTGTTCTGCCTACCCTAGGAATCAAGAGCCTTGTCATAAAAGTTCATATGAGAAATATTAGTGTGATGGCTAAGATAATGGTTTTTATCTTCATGTCTTCAAATTCTTACTGCTGTACATTTAGTGATGACTTTGTGAATTATTTAGTCCCCTTCTTCTTGTACTTTCTCTTGGTGAAGGGTTAACAGCTCTAGTTGAAAGGACTGAATGCCTTAAGAGACACGAAATACTCATATTGGTTCCAAGTCAAAGAGAAGCTTTACATAAGTAGAGCGATGTATCATTAACATTCTGTCATTAGTTGTAGAGAGAGCCCGCCTTTTGGGGGCGGGACGGCCTCGGGCAAATGTTTACTTAAATTGGGACGCGCAGACGCTGCGGCCCGTTTCCTGTTTCCTGTTTCTGTGCATGGCTGGAACTCCGGTTGCGTGAGTGTGCTATTTACATTAAAGTTGTATAAACTTATACCCATTTGTCTGTATTAATCCGATCCGCCTTCAATTAGTTGATTTCATCATATTTCAAATATTGCTATATATATAGAAAGACTATACTTATACATGCCTGGAATGTAGCTATGCACTACACTCTCTGTTATATGTATAGCTTGTCAATGACTAAAATTAGGTGCTTACATAATGAAAAGCTGTATTGACTACTACCACCCCTAAACTGCCATTGATAGAAAAATTAAAAGCAAAACTTAAGTGGTTGATATGCAAACAGAATCCTTCACATGAATGCTGGCTTCCTTTCTCTACTGCCACTTGATCATCCAGTCCTCTTTGGACATCTTAGATATCAGCCACACGAATCATTCTTTCATGGAGGGGCTACGTGTTTTTGTTTGCCAACATCGGAAAGTTGGTTTAATATAATTATGTGTTTACTAACAGCACCGCTGTAATACTATGAAAACTATAGTCTTCCAGAGGTTTTGTGTGCTTCTATAGCAGTTATGATGCTATTTGGAGCATAAACATTATGCAAGGCTGAAATTTAAATTTCCACTTGTACAATAACA
Organism: Microtus ochrogaster; assembly: GCF_000317375.1. NCBI lineage: Eukaryota > Metazoa > Chordata > Mammalia > Rodentia > Cricetidae > Microtus > Microtus ochrogaster. The sequence continues at coordinate 94,443,779 of NC_022010.1, forward strand.
AAACTGACACGATGTGGATTCAAAGTGGCAGGAAAGAAAGAGAAAACAATGAGAAAGGCTTTTCTGTAAACATGAACATCTCTAACTATTGACTTCATTATTTGACCAACACCAGTGGAAAGTATTTGTCATCCCACGGTTCTAGCTTGGCTTTTGTACATTGTTGATCCTCATATACTTCTAGACTTTTACTTCCTTCATGTGTCAGAATGAAGATTTAGATCATGTGAAGAGACAGAAAGAAAAAAAGTCCCTTCTGCTATTTGAAGAAAATAAGACCGCTCTACTCGTGAGTAGCCAGATATGAAGAAAATTGACTTAACTTTCCTTCGTTCTGAGTTAACTTGACTTAATCCACTCTTTTTTGGTCTTTAATAATGTTGGAAAGTGTTTTGTTTGTTAGAGCAAGATAGTGCAAACTTGGTCTATAAATAATTATCTATTTTTAGGCTTTGTAGGTCTGTTAGATAGTTGTTGACTCTGACGTTGTAGAAATAACTAGCCAGTTTGTAGTAACAATACACAAACAAAGCATATTTGATATGGCTAGCTGAATAAACATCAATGCAAAGTGCCAGGTATGAACAGCTGGGACCTGTGATCATTGTTTTACACAGCAAAAGAAAAGTTAAGTAAGTGAAAAGTCTTAAAGTATAGGCATTATTCTGGGCACCTAGGTGAGATCTGTAACAAGACCAACTACCCTTAAGAAACATACAGAGGACTATTTTATAAAATTTTGCATGATTTTTTTTCTATTGATTTCTGCTTTACTTTAACGTTGCCTAGAAAGATATTGTCTATACTTTTAATATTTTTTTAACATTTTCAAGACTTGTTTAACCACTATGCACACATAGGAGATGTTGTTTACTCTTAGCTCTTGGTCTGGATATGTTCTGAATATGTACTGTATCTCTTACCTGTAATTTAGACACAGCTTCTGCTTCCTTTACTCATCCTTTGGCTAGCTAGTTGTCCAGTATCAGAAATAGTATGCTGATGTCTCCAACTATTACTACATGATGAGTTCTTTATTCTTCAGTTCTTTCAGAACTATATAAAGCATAAGGGAAACTCATATACTAGTAAAAAAGAAAACAAAATGGACTATAATGATACTTAGAAAATTGTAAACAGTCATGTATTGATAATATTATGCTGAAATTAAAAAAATTAAAACAGGAAGATTATTGTTTTATATGTATATTATAATTATGAAACCTAAGTTTTATTAAATTTCTTCTTTGATATTTCCTTACATGTGTAGAGTGCTTTCTAATTAGGCTTACCCAACACTTCTTGTCTCCTGTCCATCTGTGTCAACCCCCTCATTCTCTAAGGTATTATTTTTTGTATTTATATTTTATATAATATAAATATAAATTTATATATGTGTTTGTATTTTGTTTGAAATCCAATGAGTTTAAGTAGATATTTCTGAATAATCATAATTTGGAACTCTCCAATATATCCTGATGTATCCTAGTGTACACAATAAATGGCCATGACTCCTCATTCTCAGACTCTATCAGTGGCCATTAGTCTGGGCAGGAGAATTCAGGACCCCTTGAGACCTTCTTTCATCTATGGTTGGGTTATCACTGCCCCATTATTGTATAAGCCCAATTAGACAAATGAGTTCACGTTTGAATGGTAGTATTATGCTCAATGGAATGCATTTCTAAGCCCCTCTTCCTATATTTTACATCTTACATTCTTTCCACCCCTTCTGCAGTGTCCCCTGAGACTTAGAATGAGTAGTAGAAATGTCTTATTTATGGCCTAATTTTCATGAAAATTAATTCAAACAACATTAGTATATTTCTTCCTTGGGCCTATTACTTCACAGGCATGGAGATTTTTAACCAGAATTTACAGTAGCAGAAATGGGTTCCCTCTTGTGAAGAAGGTCTGATGTTCAATCAGAAGGTAGTTGGTTCCCTCATAACAGTGGTGGCACTGTTATTACACAATAGGGTAGAACTTGCCTGACCAGTTTGTACTATAGTTTGTAGAATTTACAGTTGGGTAAAACCACTGGTTCCTTTCACTGCATCAGCTTGAATAGTAATCTAGATAAAGTTACTAATTGAAAAAGAATCAACAATTTAAATAATAAAATATGCATATATGTAATTTATTGACATACAAAATGCAAATAACTGATAATAAGCATTTTTAAAACTTCTTATTTTAATTCTGATTATAGAGAATAAATTTAAATGACCAGGCTCATTGAATTGAAAAATGGTATTTTGATCCTGTTTGGGATCATTTAGTAATGCTATTACTTTCATTTATAATATTTCACTTATAATATAGTTTTATCCAAAATTTTCGGTTTTATAAATTTTCCCTAACTGAGGTATAAACTAATATTTATGCATATTATTTATTTGTTTAGTCTTTTTACCAGTGGAAAACTGGAATCTGAGGGACTAAAAATGATGAATTGTCTTAAAGTCAACTAAAAATAATAGTTATAATAGCTATATGGTTATTGACATGACATTACAGACAAGTGTTTATTTACATGGGAAGATATTATGCAAAATATGAAAGGGAAGATGTACACTGGGAGATAAAGGTTTAAGGGTGATGAGGGAAGAGGAGATGGGTAAAGGAGGGGCAGAACTAGGTTAACCAAAATTAAGATTGTATGAAGAAGCCATACAAAACCTAGTAATTTGTAAGCTAATTATCTAAGTTAGGGTTTCTATTGGTGTGAAGGGTCCCCTGGACGACAGCAACTCTTATACAGGCAAACATTTAATTGAGTGATATACAGTTCAGATGTTCCGTCCATTATCATCACGGTAGGACAAGGTGGTGGGCAGGCAGACATGGTGCTGGAGAGGGAGCTAAGAGTCCTATGTCTTGATTGCAGGCAACAAGAAGTATCCCAAGTGTTACACCTGGCAAAGCTTGAGCAAAGGACACCTCAAAGCCCACCTTCACAGTGACACACTTCCTCCAACAAGGCCATACCTACTTCTAATAGATCCAGGCACACATAAGCTTATGGGTGTGAACTACCATACTAATTCAAACTGTATTTTTAGAAGGAATTTGAGCAGAAGTACATCACATTAGTGAGCAATGTTACTCTTAGAAGACACAACTTATTTAATGAGTTCCTGGCACAGCTTACCTGTGTCAGAGAGGTCCCCAAAACAGCACCGGCTATCTCTACCACTTTAGGTTGCCCATCTATTGCTGAAGACAGTACATGCTTTGGTTGCAGGATTCAGGGAAATCAAATTTTTAGTGAACAACGAAATTCTCCTTACTATCCAGTTTCGTAGTTCTCAAATATGCTATGGAGGTTGCTGAGGGAGAAAAGTTGTCAGTGGTCCTATTCAACACTGGACTTTGTATGCTATAAGCCAACATGGCAACAAGGTGTGCCCACTAATGCAATAGTGACGAGTCTGTTTATGGGAGTAACCAACTACTCTCTTGATTGGATTTGTAGCCAGTTCACAGGAAGAAATTCTGAGACGGCACTACTAACATGTTAAAAACCCAAGACTGTAGTTGGAGGGACTGTGGGTGCCAATCTGTAGTAGGGAGAGCGTAGGGCCCTTTTGTTCCATCCCACCCAGCTAGCTTACACCCGAAATAACCACACAGAAAACGGTATTAATTAAGTTACTACCTGGTCCATTATCTCTAGCCTCTTATTGGCTAACTCTCACATCTTGATCTAACTCATTTTTATTAATCTGTATTCACCATGAGGTCATGGCTTATAGGAAAAGATTCTAACCTGTGTCTGTCTCAGGCGGGAGAATCATGGCGTCTGCCAGTCTACCCTTCTTCCCAGCATCCAGTTCTGTCTACTCTGCCAACCTCAGGACTGCTCTATCAAAAGGCCAAGGCTGTCTCTTTATTCAACTAATGAAAGCAATACACGAACAGAAGAACCTCCTACACCATTCATAAACCTCAGGCAATAACCTATAGATGTTGGATTTTCTAAATGTTCATTTTATCAAACTGCCTTCTATATTTTTGATTGTGAGCCTATCCTTTAATTGGCTGAGCCATCCCTCCAGGCTTCAAACTGCCTTCTAAATATTTATTTTTGTATAACTAGATTTGTGCTGTTTCGAACTTTGGTCAGGGGAGCCTCTGATTGCAGTGAGCAGCAGTAAATTCAGAGATGAAGTACTGCTCAATGTGCTGAGACTAAGCAACTGTGTGTGCTCATCCATAAATGGGACAACTTTATTTCTAATTTTCTGAGTTGCTTGGGTCCTGGAAACATGACTAGAAATGGTGAAAGAAAGAAAAAGACAGACAACCAGGCACATATACAGGAAAGCTGAGTCAAGTAGTTTGTGTTCTGACCACCTACTATACAATGGCCTGGAACCTTAGCATATATATTATGTGTAGTAGAGGGAGATGGGTTAGCTAGTCTCAGTAGGAGGTGAGCAGTCTTAGGCTGCAAATATCCAGGAGAAAAAGTTGTAGTTGCTAGGTTTTGCATACACTGGTAAGTTGTTTGTCAATACTCATACTTGCTCTCACTGTCAATATTCACACTCAAACTTGAGGTAGAGTTTGCCATCTTTCTAAGGTTTTCCTACCTGCTTGTGGGCGTGCCAAATTCCTATGGGTAAAGCAAATGTGTCCTTGACAAGGCCATGCCCATGTCAACAAAGTGCATCCACTCAGGACTTCATCCACTCTTTATGCATCCTCTCTGGGCTTCCTCCACTCCTCATGTTTATCAACCCACCCCCAGGCTCTGAGCCAAGGCTCAGAGAGCATCATAGAAGAAGGGGCAGAAAGAATGTAAGAGCAGGAGGATGGGAGCCATATCGTGAAATGCTGCCCTGGATTTGACATGACCATTGCACATGTGAACTCTAAAGCAGCTATGATTACCCGTTCAAAAACCTGCACAAATCAAGCCAGGTAAACATTCCAACATAGAAGAGGAAGGGATTCCTGTGACCCCACACCTATCTGAGGAGAAATTGGCACTTTGTGGTTATTAAGTAGCGAGAATCATTGATATTTAAGAGTATGACTACTGGTCAGTTCCCAATTTTCCAGTGATTGACCTCACACTATACACACATGGGCAATGCTGTTTGACTCAGAGAGTAAATAAATAAAACTTAAAAAGGAAATGCATGCAGTTGTAAGGGAAATGTCATGGAGAATCCTGAGCACAGTTAGAGAGAGGGAGAGATGACCGGGATGAGTTGTGTGCAAGTATGAAATTGTCAAAGAATATAGACATGTATATGTGACAAAAAAACATTTTTGTGCAAACAGAATTTGTGCTATATTTCAAAGCATAGTACATAATTGTTTCTGTGTTGCAGAATTAAAAATCTCATGTATACATGTATAGGATGTTAAAATTTTTTTGCTCTAAAATGAGATTTGTCCATGTTCTTCTCAGAAGTAAGCTAGTTTTAGTGTCGGTACAGCATTTCCTCAGACTCAGTCCCTCAGCCTAAACTGAAAACACAAAGGATATTTGTATTGGTGGGTGGAAATCTCAATTGTTCATACAAAAGTAGGAAAGGGTGAAAATAACATTTATCCAAATCCCTCTATGAGAAAAAGATAACGTACAGACAGCATGAGACACCATCAAAGCCTATTAGGTAATGATCAGCCTAAAAAATTAAAAACTCAAAGTTGCAAAGTTCTAGAAATAAAGTTTAAAGACTCATTAAAAAAAAAAACAGATATGCATGGTAACCTTCCGAGTTAAACCCTTAGTACCCTGGTTCTGATAATGCAATAGATCCATTCCTTTTAAGTCGTGGACTCCCTCAAAACTGCTGAAGACAAGTAGAAAATGCAGGCTGGAGTAAAGAGATTTATTTAATGAAGCATTTATTTTCAGAATAAGAGAAACAAAAATAAAATACAAACCCACACTGACCAGAGAGTAGAATTACCAGTAAGGAGTACTTGTAATCATGGATATTTAAAATGCCAAAGAAAAGACAAATTTGTTTAGACTGACAATTACACATGTCTATCAGTAGCTGGGAATGATCCACACCCACATGGGGGAGTGAAGAGAGAGAGAGAGAATAGAAATACCTTAAAAAGTATCTGGATTTTGGAATTTGGGGACTGGCAATATGGCTCAGCAGGAAAGGGTATTTGACAACAAGCTTGAAAACCTGAGCTCAATAGCATATCTATGTCAATAGACAACTGACTCCACCATTTTGATTGTGCATAGATGTCAATTAACAAAAAGAAACCAGAAAGGCGGTGGGAGGGGTAGGTCCGGTACTAGAGAGAATAAAATACAACAGAGAAAAGATGTTGTCTTTGTTGGATGAATATGCTCTGAAAACTTGAATGAGATTCACAAATGGTCATCAATTTGGATAAAATTACAAACCATAGGATGAGATGAAATTGCTAGAGTACATAAAGAAATGAGGCATCATAGGACCCTGAGGATATGTACACACACACACACACACACACGTACATGCACACACAAAAACATACACTCACACACTTACACAGAACTCAGGAAAGATCAGAAAAGACAGCAGTGAATTGGGAGGAAACACAGGGACATAGTCAAGTCAACCTGGGATATTTCAAGATTTGCAGGGTAGGTTTGTTGAATTTAATAGCATCGAGCTCAAGCTGACTCTGAAGGGAACAGCTCTGAAAGAAGGGACCTGAAAGTCACATAAGGTGTTGCATCCTGTTCTTTTTACTATTTCCTGTGCATCTCCTACTTTATTACTTGTCACTCAGAAGATGAGTGAATTCTGTATTCATTGTCCTTTCATGATTATCTAATCATGTGTAGGTGTGCTGGTTATAAATGTGGTCATATTCTTAAGAAATTCTTCTAAAAACTCACTTTTTACAAATTGTGCTGTCTTCTTTTTAATGCAATGCCAGTTTTCCTTGGACCAAGGGGAAATTCAAATTGCAACCTATTGGTCACTCTTCAATATTCTTTTCTGCCACTATATAACTCAATTACATATTATACAAATATACAGAAAAGATTTGATGCTGTTATCCATGTATAGCCTTAACTAGATGGGATCTATGACAAACACTTTCTCAGCCTTAATTTTTTTAATTCCCTTAAGCCTCATAGAAAAAAAAGTTAACTTATACAACCATATCCACTGTATTTTATTATTATTAAAAATTTCTGTCTCCTCCCCACCTCCCTTTTTCCTCCCCCTCCCCCCCCCACTCCCCTTCCCCTCCCTCTCCAGTCCAAAGAGCAGTCAGGGTTCCCTGCCCTGAGCGAGGTCTAAGGTCCTTCCCCCTCCATCCAGGTCCAGGAAGGCGCACATCTAAACACACTAGGCTATATCCATTGTTTTTATGTGGATGTATATTCTCCTAAGTGTGAGTTTCTACCACTATTTAACCCATTTTCTTATTATATGGCCTTATATTTATTTCTGATTAAAGGCAGGATGATTAATGATATTAAGATATTAATATAACATAATTATCATTCCTTTTATTTAGGTATTTATTTTCCATAATTTCATTTTATAAAATAAGTCTAGAGCTTGATGATTGTTCAGTGTTTAAAAGCACTTATTGTTCTTTTAGAAAACCAGCATCCACACGGCAGCTCACAACTGTCTGTAACTCCAATTCCAGGAGATCCGATGTCCTCTTCTGGACTCTGGGCACAAGGCATGCACATGGTTTACAGACACACATCTGAGAAAAACACTCACACATAAAATAAAATTTAAAAAATTACAACCTAATCTTACAAATGTTGTACATCTATTTTAATTTCAATATATGCTTGTGCCAGCTAGTTGTTTGTCCACTGGGAACAAGTTAGAATCTCCTAGAAAGAATGGATGCCAGTTGAGGAATTGCATCAATCACATTGGCCAATAGCAAAGTGTATGGACATTTTCTTGGTTAATGATTGATGTGGGAAGGCCCAGATCACTGTTGGTGGTACCACATATGGGCAGGTCTCCATGAAAGGTATAAAAGAGAAAGATAAATAAACGAACCATAGGGACTAAACCATTAGGTAGCATTTCTTCATTGCCTCTGTTTCAGTTCCTGCCTCCATGTTTCTACTCTTGGGTTCCTGCCCTGATTTCTATCCATGGTGGTCTATAAATTGTAGGCAAAAATAGCTCCTTCCTCCCTAAGTAGCTTTTGGTTGTTATCTTTATCACAGCAATAGAGAGAAAAAATATGTAAGTTCATTTTTCCCTCAGGACAAATTCGTATATATACACACATATTACCTGGCTGGGAGTTATCTTCTAAGATATTTTGATAAATATAGACAAATATTCTTGCAACAACAGAAATTTATATTCCCAGAGTACATAAGAGTACCGAAGTCATTGCCCAAAGTTTAGGTACTGCCTGAAACAGGCAGGAGCCTGCTGTCCTTGACTAAGACCACACTGTTAACTGTGTTTCCAGTGAAACTGGTGTTTAATATTAAACTACTCATTTCTTTTATTTAAATTATCATTCCCTTTACTTACATGTTCAAGTCTTCCCCGAGCTCAAAAATTGAATTGACAAAACTGATTTGGATAACCCCTAGGCCTTTGAACTACACTGGCTAAGATTCTTTGGGCAGCTTTTTTCTGTTTTTGTTGCCGTGGTTATTATTAATCAATAAATGTTCAGAGAAGTAACCAAGGAACTTGTAACATAGTTCATTGGATAGCAACAAATTCTTGTTAAATAAATTCATATCCTACTGAAGAATCTTTTCCATTTTTCAACATCTCTCAAATCTGTGCCCGTCATTTCCTTTCAAAACACAAAAATAACATTTAAGGTTGAGTTGGAATTCAAAAATATTGGGCGTCATTTAAAAATGTCTGGAATCAAATAGAAAAAAAATTCACAATCCCTATTAAACATTATCCCAGGGCTTCTTGTTTTCCAAGTATCACCTTGTTTCCCAGAATGTCCCATTGTATCTAAACCAAGATGCAATTTTGTAGAGTCTTTGACCTAAACGCCTGAAGCATGGTCCATGATTTCCCTGGATCTTGGGTATCATACATGAATGCCCAGTGGCTACATTTCCTTTGGAGCACCCTCTGGATAAACTCTACAGAACAGTTTATGTTCTAAGTTGTTCTAAGCAAAGTTTACTGGCAGCCATTCAGAAAGCAAGACAAACTCTGTTAAGGCATGCACATTTTGCCTTTCTGGTCAGTTTTAGTCGGTTCCTTCAAGATGGGGGATTTGGGAACTTTTCTTTGCTCAGACAGATGCCACGTGGTACCTAAAGGAAACAGAGAACCTATTTACATAGGTAATGTGATTCTTTGGTGAAGTCAGAATTAGCTAATGATCACAATAAGATTTTAGGAAATTTTTAGTTTATAGAAATCACAATTTGGTAATCATTAGAGAAATTATCTCAAAGATAAACCAGAAAATATTAAATTTGGCTAGAGTAATTGTATGGTCATTAGGAAACGGACGTCACTATGCTCTACACAAGCCCACTCTTCACATATTAATAGACTTTTAGGTCCATGGATGACATCATGATAGGCCTCATTTAAAAAGAGTAATGTCTTATTGAAAACCTTGTGGTTTCCTGCTATGCTATTTGCATTGTACTAATTTAATATCGCCCATTCATTGATGGTGCTGACATTTTAGACAGTCTCAGAGAAGAAGCAAGTGGTGCATGCATGATGTAAATTCACTCCATCAAGATGACAACTAATTTGCATTAAAACACTGAAACAGTTTTATATCATTTATTTCTGCGTCATATGAAAACAGATAGCATCATCTGTCTAGATGCAGGTAACCTGAAAAATGCTATGAAAGGTTGAGGAAAAATATTAAGATTTATAGGCTTTGCCCTGCTTCCTCATTTCTAGACCACTTCTCTTTGCTAGCTAAGGACATTCTTTCTAAGGTGCCAAAATGGATCAGATACTATTTTCCTCTTCTGGAAGCTTCTTTGCATGAGGACTAAAAGGAAGCTAAATGTGACCAATTGAATTGTGCAAGTCCCAGAAAAATAAAGGGAAAGTACTCTTAATTTGGACACTGAAGCTAAGTCTAGTATGCTATACACATTGGTCTTTCTAATTCTTCCATTTCTTATGTAAAGCCAACTCTACCATATTTAATCACTATCTTTATAAAACAATTAAGTACAGGGCTGGAGAGATGGCTCAGTGGTAAAGAACACTTCCATAGGTCATGAGTTCAGGTCCCAGCAACCACATGTCATGGCTCACAACCATCTGTAATGAGATCTGGCGCCCTCTTCTGGCATGTGAGCATACATGGAGGCAGAATGTTGTATACATAATAAATAAATAAATCTTAAAAAAATTAAATAACAATTAACTACATGTTCTTTTATTAGATATTTGTCCATGCAACTGTGTGTGTGTGTGTGTGTGTGTGTGTGTGTGTGTGCAGGCGCATGCATGCACACATGCATGAACCCACCTATAAAGTTTGTACACAGGGTTGTGAAACTGATTCTACATGAGAAAAATACAATCATCTGAAGAATGAAAATTTTTTCATTTATGTGATCTGTTTGAGGCCAAATAATTAGATTAGGCACATTTTGCATTCAGCTCACAAATTCTAAGTAACAACCCTAAGTTACATAAACATGATTACTTTTTAAAAAAAAAAAACAAATACAGCTATGTTGGCATCTTAGGTTTCTATTTCTGGGAAGAGATAGCATGACCACAGCAACTCTTATGAAGGAAAACATTTCACTGGGGCTGGTTTACAGTAACAGAGGTTTAGTCCAGTATCTTCATGGCAGTGTGAAGGCAGACTTGGTGCAAGAGAAGAAGCTTAAGAGTTCTATATCTTGATCTGCCGGCAGCAGGAAGTGAACTGTCATATTGGGCATGGCTTGAGCATATATGAAACTTAAAGCCCACCTACACGGTGACACATTTTCCCCAACAAGGCCATAGCTACTACAGAAAGACCACAGCTCCCACATTGTCACTCCCTATGAGTCTATGGAGACCTTTCTCATCCAAACCACCACAGTAGTTCCCTTAAAAAATACTATTAATAAACACTATGAAAGGCCATCTCATCGCATGCCAATAATGATGACTGTACTTAAAATACTTAAATGCTTCATTTCCAATCTTCCTCAAATTCTCTTCATATATTTGAGTTTTCTCATTGTTTATATTGTCAATTTTTAAATATTTGTCATATTCTATCTGCATTGGAATCTTGTCAGATAACTTGAACATTTGTATGGTTTTCTGTTTTGATAGACTACAAAATTATATATTAAAGAATTTAAATGATTTGTCTAGATTCACAAAGCCAATAATGATATGAAGACAGTTTTTTCCTAAGATTTCAAAAGCAATTGGTAGACATAAAAGTAGACCTTGAGGGTGGACTTCAGAGAGAAGGCAGACTCGATCTGGAACTGTAAAGACCTCCTATATTAGCTACTTTATCTCAGCTCTTTCTTTTCCTCTTATAAAATAAAAATTATGAGAGCAACCTCACAAATTTATTATAAGACCCTAGGGGATTACTATACAGGTCTGGCTTATAATCAGCTCTCAATAAACAGTAGATTTCACATTTCTTAAAGTTGAGGGCTCTTTCCACTAAATAACCTCAATGCTTCATATGTCTCAATGCTTCATAGATGCACTACAGTTTTGCCTCATCCCTTATCCTCCACTTGCAGTAAGATACTTATGACTACTTTAGAAATTTAAACCTACTATCCAAATCATAAAATAAACCTATCATTAACAATGGTATTCATTTAAGAATATTTTGACTTTTATCTATGCATGATTTTATGTGTGTGTGGGGGGGGTGGGTGTATGTATGTGTGTGTATGCGTGTATGTGTGTATGCATGTGTGGACGCTCCCATGCATTCAGATACTTGTGGAAACGAGAAGAGATGTCAGAACCTCTGAAGCTAGTATTACAGAAGGTAGAATGCTGCCCAGTGTGAGGTGCTGGGAACAAAACTTAGGTCACTTAGAAAAGCAACAAACACTATGAACCAGAGTTATCTCTCTAGCCTTATATGGTGATATTTGAAGAAGTTTAAAATTGTAAGAGCATTTAGTGCATTTGTTATTTATATTTTGTCATACTTAGAGAGAGAGAGTAGTTTCTTAAAATAACACTGTGGGTCATACTTCCTTAATATGTCCCATTATTCCTGGCATGTTGTTAATCACTTAATAACCAAAGGCAAATAGGATTCTACAAAATGGCAAGTTTTAAATTAATTGTGAACATTCCAGATAGTATGTAAAGAAAGTAATCCTATTCTAATTAGCACATAATTTAGATTGATTACTACCATACAATTTATATTATCAATCACTGCACATTTGTATCCTTGTGATATAATGCGTTGTTAAGAATAAACGGTGAGCATTTGCTGGCATGTCCAAAATACATATACAAATATTTTTACATTGGCTGAGAACTTATATCATTCCAGAACATTGTCGCAAGTTTACAGACTTACAGAACAAGAGAAATTCAACACTAATGGAATAAAATGTTGACACTGTATAGGGAGGAATTCTTTGGGAGAAAAACATATACTTATATTTGGTTTACAGGAAGTTCAAACTTGCTTTCTTGAGGCATTCCAATACTGAGAAATCAATAATAAATGGGGGTCCACAAAGGAATTTGAAGGAGTCACTAGTGTCTCAGAGCAATGAAACGTAAGGGCTAGAGAGTAACTTGCAGATCTATTTCTAAAAGAGCAAGGTGTAGCTTTGTCTTTTAGTAAGGCTTCTAACAGTAAGAACAGGACTGTTAGAGAGAGACAAGTATCTCTCTCACTGGCATTTGGCTGCCTTTTGGTAGCCTGTTTCCAATGCTGGATTACCTGGCCTGCCTCTATGTAAGGTCCTACCTAAGTTTGAGGTACCATGCTTTGTGTAATCCCGTGGTGGGCCTGCCCCATTCTAAGTGGAGATGGAGGAGGAGTGGATGGGAAGGGAAATAGATGAAAAGGGGGAGGGAATGTAAGGAGAAGAGGGATAGAAGATGGTATCTCTGTTTCTGACTTGCATATCAAAAAATAGGTTATTTAAATAAAAATATACAATCCTATTCTGCTCTCTAGAACCTTTCATCCTTTGATTCATTTTTACCTTCTTACTTTTGAGGTTACTCAAGGTTATATAATCATATCTGGGTATTTGGAGCTAGTAACATGTCTGCCTAAACAAAACCTGAACGAAAGCAACATCAGTAGACATTCTCACTTGTAAGAAGGCAATCCCATGCTGCTCCACCCACAGATGAAAACTACAAGCAACTAAGGACCACTGAGAAAGGGTGAATTAGTCTTCTTCAGGGATGCCCCCTTGTTGATTATCTAATACAAAGTGGTCATCTCTAAAATCATATGCATTCAAAAAACACTAATCAGACTACATGGGTTGAGTTTCTATGCTTATGAATATATATATGAACCATTAAACAGTTCATGAATTTGAAGCAGAGTTGAAGGTAAAAAAAGAGAGAGGTTGGAGGAAGAAGAGGTGTGTGTGTGTGTGTGTGTGTGTGTGTGTGTGTGTGTGTGTGTGTGTGTGTGTGTGTGTGAAGTCCAGGAGAGAGAGTGATACTCACCCAGGGAGATGAAGACTGAAAATTGACTTTTGAATTTGCAAACATGGAGGTTTGGCAGAACAACTGAATACAAAGCCCGTGAGTACATGGGAGTATGCATGTGTGTGTTCATGTATGTGCATGCATGCATGTGTTTTAGTTCTACCAGTTAGTAATGTTAATCTTATTGTTTAGGCAAAGAAACTGAAGCTGAGGGAAATATGTCTAGCGTCACATGAAAGCAGAAGTGGTGGATAGGGATTAAACTCAGGTTTTGTTTTTCTTTTGACTGCGTGAGAATTCTTTATCATCTCTATACTTTATCATTTCAGCTCTTGAATACCACACTTCTCACCTGTCTTTCTGAACTCTTGGATCTTTTCCCTTCTTCCCTATACCTCTGGCCTTCCCTAGAATGTGCTGCTCCTGAGGAAAAAAATTGTGTTAGATAATCTGCAGACTTAAAAACTGCCCCAAGCCGTGACATTGATGCTGTTGAGTATTAAAAGCTTACTATTCTGAAGCAAGTAGATGATAGGCAAACCACTTGAAGCCCTTACTTTCTGTAGAACTGAAGGAATTAAATTAAATCTTGGAAGGGAACTAAGGTAAATGCTCATCTACTTCATGTAATATTTTACACAACACTGGGCTACCCAGATACAAACAGGTTGGGAAAGTACTTATTGTCAACCTGAAATAAAGCTAAGAAAAAACTGTTCTCCCAAATTCTGATATTTTGAAGCGGAATAATTAAGCAAAAGAAAAAGAGATGGTATCTGTCATGCATCTTTTATTACAATCCCTTTGAAGACCAAGACACTGAAACAGAATCAAAGAGACCAGAGGATGGTGACAACAAAACCAATAGGCAGTTACAACACAAGTGGAAACACACAGGCTTGCAAATTGGTTTTGCAGAAGAGCTCAAGTTTTCCTATTTCCCTGGCAACCAAAGAAAGTTGTGATATTAACTGCTTAGACATCTGCATCCTTAGAGCAATCTTCACCTTTAGAAAATGGGACAAACTTTCAAGTGCCACTATGGCCAGAATAGAGTACTCCTTAGCAATACCAAGGGAACATCCAAAAATAAAGGTTTTGATACATAAATTACCCTGGTACTAATATCTTAAAGGGATTTGTTCTTTTCTTTCCTTTTCATGAGGAAGTCCAAGTTAGCTGCAGGAATTCCCTGAAATGTATACAATGTGGGCATCTTGAGCTCTCAGGCTAATCCTTACATGCTACCTCCATACTATTAAAATATCTTTATTACTACTAACCTCAGGATGAACTTGGCCCTTGATTAAGGATATGTTTTGCTCACTACCTCGAGAACATTGGTATGAGAATCAAGAAACAACTAAAGCCCAGCCAGGTTTCAAACATTACAAAGCCACCCTTTCCCACTAGAACGATCTCAGTCTGTCAGAGAAAAAAAAAGTCAACTATGTACAGTCAAAAATGCAACTGACATGATGTAATGGGCATTAAGTAACTCTGGACATCTTGATCAGCATGCTGTTTTCTGGAAATCTTTGAGAAATGCAAAAGGGAACTCTGTAGTTTTAGTATTCATAACTTTCTAGGCCACAAAGAGCCAGGAGATCTCTACTCTATAAAAGTCCAGGATTTTGTTCCCCAAAGGTTAGGCTGTACTGTAATAATGTCAGAATTAAACATGTAATTACTAAAGTCCAAGGAATTTTTTAGGTGTTATGGCACTGAAATACTGGCACTTTAGAAGTAGAGGCAGTAGGAATAGGACTTCAGAGTCATCTTCAGCGAAAGAGCAAGATCAAAGCCAGGCTGTACTA
>NC_022010.1:94459405-94467004 GCF_000317375.1 Microtus ochrogaster
TATTATTTAATAAATTATACTTGTTTTTATATGTGGTATAAGGCAAAATATTTGAAAGGTAGAAAGGATATAAATTAAATGGAGATTTGTGTTAATGATATGTTGTTAACATTACTGTATTACTTTTCTTGGGAGATGAAAATAAACATCTCTTCATCCCACAGAGGGCACAATGGCTAAAGAAATGATCTACCCTATTCCAACTTGATGAATCAATGAATTTACTAAGACTTCCTTACAGTTTAAGGACAGATAAAGGGACAGCTACAGGAGTTTGACTCAAAAACAGTTCCATTACTGAAAGTCACAATAAATCATGGGTACAACCTCCCAAAAGCTCCGTCATGTACCCCTCATTCAGTTAATATCATACGTCTCGTGTATTTTAACACTACCAAGATCATGCTCATCTGAGAAGCTAGAAAGAGTCATGGCTAGAATCCCAATTGTGGACCCTGTGATCATTCCTCTTTTCTGTTTTCACTATGTAGCATTAAGTGTGCCATTATCAACAGAGACCTGGATATCACTGTATTCTCTTTATTCTGTTGCCATTGTTATGGGACCCCACATTCTGTAAGTCATCGCTGCAACTTCTAATCCATGATGGCCAGTGCTCACATTGTGCCCATGCCTGGAGGCTGTCACTTTTCTCTCTCAGCACCACCCCAATTTTAGTTGGACACTCAGAGCTTTCTTTATCCTTCTGTAATATTCCCTAAGATTTTGTAGTGTTTGCTATGTGTTTGACCCTTTATGTGTATAACATGACCAGGAATGCCACAACAGCAGTCATGAATTCAAGTTTGATTATAACTTTCTACCAGTGACCATATCCCAATGGAAAAGAGTCTCTCTATATACAAGCCAGATATTACCAGTAATCTATGGGGATGTACACAAATATTAAAAAGGCAATTGACAGTCAGATTTCATTTACTTGACATTGGCAGTAGTCTCTCCCCATGAGTCTATGATTCCCACCTGACCATATGGAAGCAACCCATCCCTGGTTCTGGAATTTTGTTTAGTAAGTTTTAAAGCTGCTGGGTTTGTCTTTTCCATCCATGCAGGATGTCTTTTCTCAGACTCTCTGACATCTCTTTCTATTGCTTTTCTCAAACACTCTCCACAAATATATAAAACTTTCATAAGTTAGTATTGTACATGCTGTGGAACCTTTTACAGAGAATGACAGACCCTCTTAAGACCCATCACCCTCTGTTCCAAGCAAATGACAATTGGCTTGGAATTTGGCCGCTAACAGGTTACTCAATATCTCAGGGCTACTATGGTTACCTTCACAAGATAAAGTCAGCCAAAACTCCCCCATAGATGAGGTGGGCTTGCCAAGGCCTCACCCTTAACTAAGGGACTATCAGCAGCTGTTAGTTGTGGAAGAAGAGATAACCATTCTTCTTTGGGTATTTGGCCTTTGGTAGATTGTTGTTCATGATCCACTGGATGGTCCAGCATTCAAGCATATATGAGAAACACTAAAGGGACTTGTTGAGTTATTTTTATGACAAAAAAATAAGAAGAAATGGGTAGGTCTCCCATGAGTATCAACAAAATATCAAGTTGCAGTAAGACTGGGTACCTCCCCATGTATTAAGGCTGGGCAGGGCAACCCAAGATGAAGAATAGGGTCCTACAGGCATGTAAAAGAGTCAAAGACAGCTCCTGTTCCCACTGTTAGGAGTCCCATAAAAGGATCAAAGACACAACTATAATATGTGTATGTGTGTGTGTGTGCGTGCGTGTGTGTGCATGGACACTCAAAGGACCTAGATCAGTACCATGCAGGTTCCTTAGTTGTTGGTTCTGTCTCTGGAAAACCCTCTGAGACCAGGTTAGTTGATTCCATAAGTTTTCTTGTGGTTTCTTTGAGCCCTGTGGTTCTTACAATGGAGGAGTAGATAGAATGAGGGAATGGTAGTATAGTTTTCATTACAGCAAAAAGACATACCATTCTATTCCACATGGGGAAATGGGATTGTCATTGTGAAAATTCCTCCCTCAGATGGAACATCCTCTGTTATATCTTTCTACGCACAGCAGGGACCAAGACTGCTCATCAAAATGTCGTATAACTCCATTGCCCCTGCATCAGCTCCTACCTCCAGGTTCCGGCCCTGTTTGAGTTCCTTCCTTGAGTTTGATGGACTGTCGCCTGGAAGTGTAAGCTGAAAGAAACCCTTTCCTCTCCAAAAAAAAAAAAAAATCTCATATGGGCTTCTCTCGTGCCCTACAGCTGTACACCAATTTGTTGTTACTGTTTTCTAAAGATAAAGAAACAAATATTAACTTTAGATAGGGCATCAACAAACTAAAGAAGCAATCCCTCCAAAGTCCTATTTGGTAAACCAATAAGGTTATTGGACTTACTTACAGGAGCATGAGTAACCTGTAGGAATTTGGGGGAATTAAAAATATCTTAATGGCTGAAAGTTGCATACATCATTGGCAGCAATCTAAATCTACATATGGAGGCCCATCTTCAGTTAACCTTCTGCCTCCTGTGTACCCCAGCACTTCTCAACATCATGTGAATCTGGAGTTAGACAAAAGTGATGGTTAATATCCCAAAGTGAGTCCTAAGATCCTTCCAGTTCTCTTCATCTAGGCAGTACCTTTCCTATTACTATAATCAAGCATCATTATATAGTTCTAGTTCCTCTGTTTCTATGACCATGGAGCCAAGCATTCTTTTTTACTATTATTATTTTTAGTTGTTGAAAAAAAATTTCCGCCTCCTCCCCGTTTCCCAATTTCCTCCCCCTCCTCTCACACATCGCCCCCTCCCCCCACTCCCCTCCCCCTCTTCCCCTCCCCCCTCTATTCCTCTCCCTCTCAAGAATGAAGAGCAGTCCATATTCCCTGCCCTGCGAGAAGTCCAAGGTCCTCCCACTTCTATCCAGGTCCAGGAAGGCGAGAATCCAAACAAGCTAGGCTCCCACAAAGCCAGTTCATGTATTAGGATCGAAACCTAGTGCCATTATCCTTGGCTTCTCATCAGCCTTCATTGTCCGCCATGTTCAGAAAGTCCGGTTTCATCCCATGCTTTTTCAGTCCCAGTCCCGCTGGCTTTGGTGAGCTCCCCAATAGATCAGTTCCACTGTCACAGTGGGTGGGTGCACCCCTCGTGGTCCTGACTTCCTTGCTCATGTTCTCCCTCCTTTTGTTCCTCATTTGTATCTTAAGAGCTCAGTCCAGTGCTCCAATTTGGGTCTCTGTCTCTATCTCGATCCATCGCCAGACGAAGGTTCTAAGGTGATACACAAGATATTCATTAGTATAGCAATAGGATAGGGTCATTTCAGGTTCCCTCTCCTCAGTTGCCCAAGGTACTAGCTGGGGACATCTCCCTGGACATCTGCGAGCCCCTCTAGAGTCAAGTCTCTTGCCAACCCTAAGATGGAGCCAAGCATTCTTTAAGTTGCCATAGAGACTACTGTTCCATGATGGCCAAAGGCTAAATTCTGTCTCTGCTCTTACAAGAATATATTTTTCATAACAAATACAATGGCTAGCTCTGTAAAATTGGCATCTTTTCACTATAGTCCCTCTATTTATTTATTTAAGATTTCTGTCTCTTCCCCGCCACCGCCTCCCATGCCCTCGCCCTCCCCCAATCAACTCCCCCTCTCTCATCAGTCTGAAGAGCAGACCGGGTTCCCTGCCCTGTGGGAAGTCCAAGGACCTCCCACCTCCTTTCAGGTCTAGTAAGGTGAACATCCAAGCAACCTAGGCTCCCACAAAGCCAGTATGTGCAGTAGGATCAAAAACCCATTGCCATTGTTCTTGACTTCTCAGCAGTCCTCATTGTCTGCTATGTTCAGCAAGTCCGGTTTTATCACATGCTTTTTCAGATCCAGTCCAGCTGGCCTTGGTGAGTTCCCGAAAGAACATCCCCATTGTCTCAATGTGTGGGTGCACCCCTCGCGGTCCTGAGTTCCTTGCTCGTGCTCTCTCTCCTTCTGTTCCTGATTTGGACCTTGGGGTTGTAGTCCGGTGCTCCAATGTGGGTCTCTGTCTCTGACTCCTTTCATCGCCTGATGAAGGTTAATATACAGGAGGATGACTATATGTTTGTCTTTGGGTTCACCTTCTTATTTAGCTTCTCTAGGATCACAAATTATAGGCTCAAAGTCCTTTATTTGTGGCTAGAAACCAAATATGAGTGAGTACATCCCATGTTCCTCTTTTTGGGTCTGGCTTACCTCACTCTTTTCTTTTAAAAGGGAAGAGATGAGGTGAGAGGGAGATAGATAATTCTGAGTGATTCAACAAGTGAGTCCCTCATAGAGGCTTAGAGCTAAGGACGTATGCACACTACTTCTGCTCAAAATGTATTTGGGTTTAGAAACATATTTTTTCACTCACAGTTATTAAAAATGATTATCCAGCATGTGATTGCTTATAAATCATTCCTATCTAAAGAATATTTTCATTTTTAGGGTGTTTCTAGAGGAGGTGAAAACTGGTACAAACTTACATTCATACTTAGTGTCACAACATGGTTTTACTTTTGTGCTTTCTTCAAAGTAAATTTCACATAGAAAATTGTTTTTGAAAAGACAAAATTCAAGGATTGCACTTACTAAATACATAATACATACAAGCAGTCAGAGTCAACATGAATGAGGAACAGAGACCTCAAATCATAACAAACATTTTTAAACAACAGAAACTTATCCACTTATATAAAGATGGAATCCAGGCATTAGAAACGATGCAATCTCTTTGAAGATTATAAACAACCCTTCTTTGCCTCTTACAGACTTTTGATGTTAGCTCTGCGCACTGATATTTGGCCATGATTTTCTTACTAAATTCTCCTATTGCATCTTGTGCATCTATGCTATACTCTGTGAGTCTAACGATACACAACTACATTTGGGGCAGGACAGAATAATCCAAGATAATTATCTCCTTCTTAATTAAAAGAACTTCAATTTAATTAATTTAATCTTCAAACGTCCTTCCAAATAAAGCAAAACTTATACTCTCAAAACTAAAGTATATAGATACAATAGAGGGGACAACATTCCAACAAACTATAGGGTTTATATATCAACTCTAAGTATTTTTAATAAATGTTATAGTATTGGATCACCAGCTTTTATACAGACCATTGGCTCCAAATGATAAATTGAGATTATAAAAACAGTTACTATTTCTTATTAGGTTATATTGAATTTGCTAAGTATAATTCTCTTGCCGAACCAACATGTCATGTATGTTTCTACCAAAAAAAGAAGTGTACTAAAGCAACAAAAGATTTCCCTCTAAGAACTGCCAAGACAGAATCTGTGAGCTCAGGCTTGATGAAGCTTAGTAACAATGACTACAATGGTTCAATGTGCTGGACATGACTGTCATGAGTTTTCAGCACAATCTGCTAAATAATTTTAAATAACTCAACAGCCATCACTGTACACATTCTCCCTTGTTGTCAGATTTCTGTACTCCTTTCTAACTAAGTTGTTTCTCTTTTCTATTATTCATCCTTTAATAGGGGAAAAGATCTTGCCAATTCAGCGGGAAAAATTCTAACTTCATCCTTACTAGTAAGTGAATCAGAGATAGTATAGAAACACAATTGTGTTCAATAACTTGTGAGGGGGTCTGATAAGGATGTTGGAGAAATAAAGTTGGCTTACAGGATGTAATGAGTTTGTCAAGTCTGCCATGCAGAGCACAACAGCTTGAAATGGCTCTCACTGTAGATGTGAGTGTGTTTTCATTCTCCCAAGACTCTCTTTACCTAACAAACAGTCATAAGTCACTGTGTTTTGTATATTCTTTCCTTTCCTCGGACCGTCCTAGCTTTTTACTTATGAATGTTTCTTTCATCTGATGCTGCCACTCTAACATAATATCACGGTTACTGTGTATTTTATAAGTTTATTTGGTCAATGGATCTGGAAACTGGGAATTCAATGGGTGTGCCATATACTCAGTGGTGTCTCTAGTAATGGCTTTTCCAATTTGTCTAATAATGCACATGAGACGAGAAACTCATGGGTTCTTGTTGGCTCCTGACTTGAGGATATTATCAGCCATAGTTCATAAGGTATTGCAGCACCATCAGTTCTAGTCACTGGCTAATCCCCACATTTTAACTAAGAATTAGTGCATGCGGTTATGGGAGATGCTTGGGAACAGAATGAAAGTATGTGATTAGAAGACAACATTGAAAGCAAAATATCTGGGTTTATGAGAAATGACACAATGAAATTAGGGAGAAAGTAGAAAGATATCGTAAGACCCAGAAATGCAAGAACCTGGAAACAGAAGAATGATGGTCCACAGTTTCATCCACAAGTGAGGATGTCCTGGGCCATCAAAAACAGTCAATGACAAATGGCTGAGCTTACAAAGCTGTAAGAGACATAGTTGACTTCCTCACACACTCTAAAAGTAAGAAGCAAACCAAACTGGATAGACCATTCAGCTAAATTATCTTAACAAAGAGTTGTTATGTGTATGTAATCTTTGCCACATGGAGAAAAAGCCACATTCTTGAAAGAATAGATCAGTTTACTAATTGCTAAGTTCTTCAGCTTGCTTATTATCTTGTGGGTTATGGGAGTTTACATGGTATGGATAAGTGTCCCCCAGAGGCTCATGTATTAAGTACTTGGTCTCTAAGACAGTGGTATTGGGAAGTAGTGGGACAGTTAGGATGTGAGCCTTATGGAAAATCTTTAGGTAATGGGAGTGTTCATTGAAGATGAATTCAGAAAGCATGCTCCCTGGGAACCTATTGCTAAAGAGCTTGTGAAATGGGCAGTCAGCTCTACTGAACACTCTCAACTACTGCCATTCGTACCCCTAACAGTGACCCAAATCAATGAGGGAAATCAGAGCTTTCTGATCTATAAGCTAGATAAACCCATCCTCTTCAAAGTTAACAACCACCAGTATTTCACTGTAGTAATGGAAAGCTCACTAACACAGGTGTAAAGTTTCTATGCAGTGGCAGCAGGCACAAGACTAGAACAGCATGAAGCTTGCTGCTACCAAGACTGACAGGTATCTTACATCCCCTGGCCTGCAAGACTGTTCTTCACCATATAAACCAAAGAATACAGAGCTAAGCCCCAGACCCACAAGATGAATCATTGCTACTATGGAATCTCCTCTTCCACCTTTTTAAAAAACTTCTATCTCAATATTTTGCTATATTTACAACTGAGGCACAGATTGTATGTATAAAAGAAAATTATTTCTCAATATCAAGAAACTTTGTGAATTACAGATAATAAAATATTTTGTAAAATCTATTGAATACTCAAGACAGTATTTTATTTGAAAGATATATATGTATATGTGTGTGTATGCATGCATACGTAATGATATCTGTATCTGTAAAGACTTCTACTCCATGACATATTCATACACATGCTAGCCATGTGTGTGTGTGTGTGTGTGTGTGTGTTAAATTGAGAGAGTCTTATGCCATGATTGATTGCACTTTTATTGTTACTGATTTTGTGAAATTATTGATTTATAGTAATAGCTCATAAAGTCCTTTTAGACCCAGTACTCGTGTTGGTGTGACCATCAAGGCCAGCAGAGTGTCTATTCATA
>NC_022010.1:94468173-94474780 GCF_000317375.1 Microtus ochrogaster
ATCTTAACGGTCTAAAGGAGGCTCTGGTATGGTCTTGGTCATACAGATAGTGCAAAGGTTACCGGGTTTTAACTACCTCTGCTCCCATTTGTAAAGTGACATGTCCCATAAAGATGAGTTCTATTGACTGAGGAACAATGCTCAAAATAAGGATCAAAGGAAGATAACAGAGATAAACATAGAATGGCCAGGTATGTTTTGGCCATTCAGATAACACAGAGGTCCCCAGGATATTAATCAACATTCATTCACAATCTTATGAGTAATAAACAAATAATTCATCTTTTTTTTTGAAGAAACAACCCTGCATGGTTAACATTCCTGGTTTCCCTAGTACTGATCTGTGAGCCCTCTGTGCCCCCAACAAATATATCTCAGTCACCATTTAAAACTATATTGTATGTTCCATAAAAAAGTATATATGATGTGGGAATTAAAATAAAAGCTTTATGCTTGTAATAAGTAACTTTTTTGTTTGGAGTTGAATTTCTTTTTAAGATATACTTTATTAAAATTTTTCATGAATATATTTTGACCATTTACCCACTCCCAAAATTTCTCCTTACTCCACAGAAGAACTCAGTTATTTATACAAAAAAGACAAAAGTACAATACTTCTAGCATTTTCTTGTCTACTTAGTTCAAACCAGTGACTATCGACCACTGAAGAATTACTTCCTGAAGAAGACATTCAGCCATCCACTTAAAATAATAAAGTTTTGTCTTAGAATCTTCTTACGTTAGCATGGGAATGTGCTAAAGAAAATAAATGTGATTGTTTACACAATATTATTTACACAATGATCTTCATCTTTTTTCAGAAAATATTGAAGGAATTGAAAATTTAAAAATTCTAAGAATGGAAGATCAAATGTCAGGCAATAGAGGGTTCTGTGAGGCCCTCCATAAGCCAACAAGCTTTCATCATGTCAGAAGTCTGAGGAAAGATATTTTGCACTTAATAACTTTGTGGTTAGTATTATTCTTTAATAAATTTCTTCAAAATGTACTTCTCCAGAATTAAGTAATCAAGTTACAAGAGGCAAAACCTGGATTGTAAGTTAACCATTACACAATTCGCTTATCCCTTGTTGGGCAAACATTTATTGATTTCATTTGCTTGGTAGAATTTACTAATAATATTTTGCAAGATGTAGATTAAATATGACTGAGCCATTCAGCAAGATATATATTCATGTTTGGATATGTAAATACAATTAAAACAAGAAAGGACTAGATACTTTCCTAAATTCAGGCAAGAAACAAAATTAATATTAACAGTGAAGTATTTGACTGAATTATTGTCATGCAAAAACTATGCAATAAGTGACATGCTTTATATATCAATTTGTGTACACACATACACACACACAAGAAGAAAAACAGAAATGGCTCTGAGACTTTCAAATTTTCAAATCAAGAAACTATCACTTGGAATTTCTTACAGAGTGATTTTCTTTTATATATCTTAATCATTTTTTATTAGATCACCAAGTCATAGAGGAAATCTAAGCTAATTCTACTAACACAAACTCTTTGTTACTGCTTGAGTAGAAAGTAGATAAGAAGATAACAGATAAAGAGTTACATATAGATAATAGATGAAAAAAGAAATTACATAAATGTAAAATGGAGTAAATGCCACAAACTCAGTTTATCTTTCCTAGGAAAACATCATAACCAAATTCACTCTACCGAGTCAAAATCTCTATCAACGACAAAACATGTACTAAATTTATTATTCAAGGCACTTTGATAAGTCACAACTAATTAAAAATGAAAGAGATATCTTTTTAAATTTTTCTTAGAATGCAAGATATACATTTAGTACTGTATATATATATACAGTACTATATAATATATATATTACTCATCTCAGGTATCATTAAAGGCTATATTATTTGTAACATGATTTATATGGTATTAATGATGTCACAAGTCATTCCAGTTTTGTCAAAGAGGCAATTAATGTGCAGATTAGAACAATCTCTGAACAAATTATAAAATCAAGTAATATATTTAAAAGTAGAATTCATTGTATTAGGGTATAAAATCATAATTACTAGAAGCTTGGAGTGAGGATTTATGCAGATGTGGGTCAAAGGGAGCAACGTTTCAATTAGGTAGGATGAATAAGTTCAAGAGACTTGTTGAAAGACTTATTGTGAATACAGTTGATAACATATTGTATATTGAATGTTATTGAGAGCAGATTTTGTGTTCCAGAAGATCCACAAGGAAAACACACATGGGAAAAGATACATATCTGAAGATTAAGAAGTATCTGTTTTGTGCTATTTTTTTCTCAAGATATATTTCTTACATTATGCAATTTCTTTGGTATGAGAGTCCTCTTATACAAATTAAAATAAATTTAAATTAAATGTTTTGAAACCATGAGAAAAAGAAAGAAATCTTTTTTTGGATCAAATCATGGCATATTTTGCAGTTATTACTTTTTCCAGGACATTTAAAATATTGTATCTGGAAAATAGTGATAAGGAAATGAGATCAATAAATCACATATGCATAAAGGGTCTACTATTATTGCCCTCTATGTGGGAGTAATGCACTAGAGAGTTGAAATTATGGAATAATATTACAAAAGCAATCACTCAGAAGTAACTCTATTGTTGAATCAAGGAAATAATATATTAAGTAAAGGGAAAGTAACCCAGTTGAAGAAGAAGAAAATACATATTCCCCAGGACATAACCAAAGATGGATTGACTTTTAAATTTTTACAACATGGGAAAAAAATCCATCCTTAGTTCTCCTATACAGACAGGTTCATTTGTTTAGCGCTGCTCTTCTTAGACATTGTCAGAAGCTTAGTGGCTTTAAACAATATAGATTTATATTCTGATAGTTCTAATGTTCAAGGGTCCAAAATGAGTTCCACTAGAGTAAAATCGAAGTGTTAGGAAAGCCCCTTGCTTCTTGACAGTCCCAAGGGAGAAGAACCTAAGCATTTTATCTCTGAAACATCTAAAAGTTTCTCATATTCCTTAGGATGCTTTTTTTTTCACCCTCAGAGCCAGGAATATAGCATCATGTTGTATCCCAGACTCTGTTCCTCCTACCCCCTCACAATAACCCCTGTGATTACATTGGTTTCATCTGAAGAACTCAAAGATATCTTCCCATCTCAAGATATTAAACTTGATCACATTTCCAAATCCCCTTTACCGTGTAAACTAATGTCTTCATGGGTATTGGGATCTAGAGCATGAGCATCTCTGGGTGGTGGGGATTATTCTCATACTATAATTGTGGGCTGGCATTTCCATTTGGTTAAAGAAAGATACCTTCTATTTTGCAACTGTTGATGATGTCTCTAAAGCTTTTGTTCTAGATTCTGCAAAATATGGTTTTTAGATGCATGGAAAGACATAATGTATTTTATTTTTTAAATTTGCTTACACTCTGATAAAAATTAAGTAGAAAGTAGAATCTAGCTGTTCTGTGGCCCAAAAGTGACAAGCTATGTGAGAACAAATAAATATAAGAGAATCCTATGCCCCAAACAGTAAAATCACCCACAGCAAGTCCATCTAAAATGGTAGCAAAACATCCTGTAAGTAAACTAAATGTAAAACAGAAATACAAAGTTCTGTCTTGTATATACTTGATCTCTCAAGTGAAATAAAAGACGTAATAAACATCAGACATAGCATTTAAAAGTGGATTCACTGAAATGTCCTCTAGACTCAGGAAATTCTCTTGTCAGGTAGGTAGATGGATACCCATGGTAATCCAAACAGAAGAAAAATACTAAGGCAAACAAATAACTCCAAAGCTTAATGGCTTAATCCAACAAAAAAACTTTAATCATGTATTTTCTATGGGTCAAGAATATAGAAGCAACTTGGCTAAGCAAGTTCACAATCAAGGTGTCAGACACTGACTTGAGATGGTTACAGTATTCTCAAAGCTCAGTTACATGGCTGTTGACACAGCTTAAACAATGTGTTCTGTGGTGATCTTTCTCGAGCTTCTCAAAAAATTGACAAAGATGACTTCCCACCGTATGAGTCATCCAAGGGGAGAGACAACTCATCCAAAATGTAAGTCATACTTTTGTATGGCCTACCTAATCTGTGAAGCGACTTTTCCATAACTTATGTCATATTCAACTTCTTAATACTGAGGCAATGTATCCCAGCCTATTCTCACTGACCAGAAATTAAATATTATTATAAATATCATGGTGTGTGGAATATTGACAACTTGCTTGGAGGATAGTAACTGCAATAATAATAAAAATGGTGTTAATCAGTAATATGTGTTGCCTTGAGAAGAGGAGCCAACATGTCTGCTATATCCAAGTTGAGGTTCTCTCCCCATGAGGTCTAGAAGATGAAGCCTCTCTCCCTCCCTGAGATTATACGTTAAACAAATAAATTTAATTCTTGAAAGAGACATCGCTAAGTTATGGGAGATACATGCATTCACAGATGTTGAGTAATATCTTTGCATAGCTGCTCTAAGACATGGTTATCCAGGGCAGGTGTCAGGTGTGGACTGGAACACACAATAAATACTTTGGGTTGCCTTAACCTTTCTCAGAGACTTTGATGGGGAGGCTCTGGACAGTCTTCTCAATCTGCTAATCAGATTTTCAGTTGGGAACAATGTCAGTGTTTTACGTTTTGTAATGTAGGAAAAGGAATAGATGAAATCATGTTGAGAAACTTTAGCTTTTACAATCCAGGGTGTAATCTTCATCCAGATAGATGAAAGGCTATGGGGACCATTGTTGGAGTCTCATCAGAGGGAGAACAGGCATCATGTCCATCTCATCTGATTTTGAGCCATTCTTTACAGAGTCCTCATTCACCAAACGTAGTAACATACAAGTCCAAGCCTACCTCTGCTATTTGTGGGAAAGACAGGCATCCTTTTCTGTACTCAGCTCTTCACTGGTGACGAGACTCCTTAGGCTAATTTATGAGCATCTTCTTTACTCCCAGCTTGGCTCGTGGTGTGCCTCCATGACTCTTGGTCTCCCCCGATGTAGAATTGCCTCATCTGCCAACTTGGCTGAATAAAGAAGCCAGCTGGCTCTGCTTACTGTTTGGGGGACCAGGGAGAACCCAGAGCACAGTTGCTCCAAAGCCAGCCAGGCAAGCCCCAGAAAAGCCGCCAGAAATTTATGAATATTTCCAGAGCTGGCCAGCTATGCCTGACATCTGTGCTGCAGAGCTTCAGACCTTCATGCCTCATTCCAAACCCACAGGGCCAGTTCCTGCCCAGCCATGTCACTTCCATTTTCTGTCTTCTTTTGAGACTGTTGCAGGTCCATGTCTGGCTGACTGGGAGAGAAGGAAGCAGTTTCTCTACCATACCGAGTTCAGTATGCTTTTCAAGCCAGAAGGTCCTCATTAACAACCCTTCAGCAAGGCCTTGATTTCCCAGCATTCAGTTTATACTGTGGAACGAGTACATACGCAGGAAAACATCAATCCCGGATTAAATGTAGTGATGTCATCGTTAGCATTTCCATTTTTTTTGATGTTGATAACTCTATTTTCTATAACATATCTGAGTTCATTTTTCCTTTTCTTTTAAGTTTTCCAACTGTTTTGCTTTACAAAAATAAGATTTTGTGACTTTTAAAAATAAACTTGGGAACAAAGTTATTTTAGGTGGGAACAATCACAATGTTGAAGCATTTACCTTTAAAACACATTTGACTTACAAGCAGAAAATTATCTATATTACTAAAGCTGTACTAGGTGACGACTTGATACACATCATAGGATTGCCGTAGTCAAAATACTTATCAATTCACTGATCCCCTCTGTAACTCTACTTGTATATTGCTTAGGTCACTGAGAATGGGCTCCTGTAGAAAATTACAATTAAACAACAAATACAGTATTATCCATGATTCTCAGCTGGCTCGGGAGCTCAGTCCTGGAACATAGCCATCTTAGAACCAAAACTTATGTCTTTGATCAGTATTTCCCCATTTCCTTCACATCCCAGCTATTGACACCCATGCTTCTAGATCCTCAAGCCTCACTGAAAACCCACAGGGCAATATGAAAAAATTCAGTGACAGCTATATGAGATTTGTTAAATGTCTATTCTTCCCAGAGTATTTTGGTGTCATTAATTCTTTTTATTCTTCTTTTTCTTTGGACTAGCTTATGTTTATATACTTCCAAACACAACAAATGAAATATAAACTTTTGAATCAATTAAATATGTTAAATACCATGTACAGAGCATAGTCTGTGAGTGAGTGAGTGTGTGAGTGAGTGAGTGAGTGTGTGAGTGTGTGAGTGAGTGTGTGAGTGAGTGTGTGAGTGAGTGTGTGAGTGAGTGAGTGAGTGAGTGAGTGTGTGAGTGAGTGAGTGAGTGAACGAGAGAGTGTATGAGTGAGTGTGTGAGTGAGTGAGTGAACGAGAGAGTGTGTGAGTGAGTGTGTGAGTGAGTGTGTGAGTGAGTGTGTGAGTGAGTGAGTGTGTGAGTGTGTGAGTGAGTGTGTAAGCAAGAGAGTGTGTGAGTGAATGTGTAAGTGAGTGAGTGAGTGTGTGAGTGAGTGTGTGAGTGAGTGAGTGAGTGTGTGAGTGAGAGAGAGTGTGAGTGAGTGTGTGAG
>NC_022010.1:94475202-94477882 GCF_000317375.1 Microtus ochrogaster
AGTGAGTGAAGACTGATGAACTTTGTATAAAAAGAGGAAGGATGACAAATAACTCAGAGAAAGGAGCAGAGAAGACATGAAGAAACACCAGGTCCAATTCAGGAAACAAGATTAGTCTACCCAGGCTGAGGCCCTTGGTTTCTGTATCAGAGTGAATGACAGCACACTTCCTCATTTAACAATTAACTGGGCTCTGTCTTTGGCTCTCTACTGCCAGGCAAAAGGCTATGCCAAATTTGTCAGATGAATTTTCTATGCCCATTATATCTGCTTCCTCTTTATCTACTTCCAGCATTGCCCCTTGCACTCTAACAATGTACCAAGTTCCTTCTTATAAAGTCACCAACAACTTTAAGATAGATATATCAAGTGACCTTCTTGCAGATTGTATTTTACAGAACACTTGGTTTTCTTTTATCATTTTTTAAAAAAATCAATTTCTATAACTGAGCTATAATCTTTTATTTTGGCTTCTTTCTTCTTCTTGAGAAGAA
The DNA here is from genome assembly GCF_000317375.1 of Microtus ochrogaster. Classification (NCBI taxonomy): domain Eukaryota; kingdom Metazoa; phylum Chordata; class Mammalia; order Rodentia; family Cricetidae; genus Microtus; species Microtus ochrogaster. The sequence continues at coordinate 94,475,697 of NC_022010.1, forward strand.
ATTACTTTGCCTGCTTCTCTTCCCCAGAAATATTTATGTGTATTACTGAAATATAAATGTCTGTCTTCCTCTGCTTTTTATACACATAATTTGTGCCCTGGAATGTAGCAGCTGCTACCAGGTCTTATCAAATAATACTTCTAGAAGGCTACTTGGGTCTGTGGCTTGTCCCCACAGCAGTGTATGATGTATTCACATCTGGCTTTCCTTTTTTCTGAATATAACTTCTGCATGCAAACAGGGCATCTTTTGCACATCAACTTGCTTCCCTCATCTCTTTAGACAGTGTGGAATCCCCAGAGTAAACAAGAATTGGCTGAAGTGATTGATACTGTCTCATCTTGTATCCACTCTCTTGCAGGAGCCTCTCTCCACCTAGGATGATCTTTCTGGCGATGTGGATCTTTAATGTCTGCTAATATCTTTGATGCCCACTTTAATTCTTTTATGGTATAATTCCTATCTCAGGTAAGCAAATCTCTCCCTCCCTCCCCCCCTCTCTGATTACAGTTGACTTTGAAAGTTCTGACTCCCCTTTCATATTGTAGAGACATTGGAATAAAAATAATTGCTTCTCTCTTTCTTCGGCCTCCAACAACAAAATGCAGTTTCTGAGGCATGATAGCCAATCAAAATCTTTTCATTACATGACAAATGATTCAAGTACACTAGGCAGCTGTCCAGGCCACCTTTCTCATGAGTTATTGTCTTCTATATGCAGATTATTCCTTCTCATGTCCAATTCTCCTAACTTTAAACCTGCTGCATTCAATTCTCAAACATCACTACATCTTGGGATAGAGTTCTTGCCAATTATTGTACATTCCCTAAAATGTTTCCATTAAGATGTCTATCTTCATGGCTAAAAAAATGGCATGACTTAAAGGCAACTGTTGCCCTTGCAGAGGACCCAGTCCATTTCCAAGCAGCCACATAATGGTTCACAACCACCCTTAATTCCAGGTTCAGACGAATGATGCCTTTTATTGACTTCCTCGGGCACCAGGAAAGCACACAATGAACATACATACAAACAGGCAAAACACTAACATATAAAATAGATAAATATAAATAGAAAAATTAAAGATATGTATCTTTTGTTTCTCACTGGTGCAATGAACTCCTTGAATGGTGGTCTCATCTGCCCTAGAGTTCATATAACTAGCAGATACTCATACTGGTACATATGGTACATATTGGTACAGTGGTTTTGAATGTGATTTTCCATACCTCATTCTCATCAACTCTGAGCCAGCGAAGATCCCAGAATAACTTTCTAATACCAAGTATTCATGACTATTTGCTTGAATTGAGATGCCAAAGGCTAAGGCCGAGACTTCATTGGATATGTTAGATATTCATGAAAAGTGACTGGACACGCAGAGACTAGGGTAGCAATGGAGAAGGCAATACTGGGGACCTATTTCACAAATCTTTGCCCTCCTACGTAAAGAAGATGTGTCTTGGACAATCTCAGTGTTTCTCTACAGGAATCCTCTTCCATTATGCATTCTGAAAGGACCAGATCAAAGGAAGGACACTGACCAGCAACACCAAATCCAGTTTCATGACTAAACTGTTGAGCAGACATCCAAATCCAAAGCCCTAGGGTAACTTGTCCTAGTTCTTTTGAGAACACATCTGCTTCACAACAGTGTAACAGATGAGAGCCCCAGTCACACAGAGAGAGTTGCTTCAGCCCATGTGAAAGGTTGGTGATAATTACCAGACTAAACAAATCACTGGCATATGTTCCTATCTACAGTCTGGGCTTTCAAATACTTACGAGTAACTTGGGAATTGAGTTTCAATTTAATAAGTATCAGGATGACTAATAACAAATGATTACGCTACAACTCTCCTTTTAAAGGGTCTTGTGTTTTTAAAAACTTATTTCAGTCCAAGTCAGATAAAATTTGAGTACACCTATTTGAGTCCTTCTGAATTTTTCTTTCATTATTTGAGAAAGCAAATGAAATGAAGCCCAAGTATCAAAAATGAACAGATTTTATGTAATGTAAGTGGGAAATTACTACAAATATTTCAAGAATCTTTTCTTTTGCAAAGAAAAGGATATTTACTATCCCATTATAAAAGAAATTAGTAAGAAAAAAACTGACCTATTTACTAGCCATTAAGAGAAAGAAGGAACTGGGAGGGAGAAATAGATACAGGAAGGAGGAAAG
>NC_022010.1:94478177-94480522 GCF_000317375.1 Microtus ochrogaster
GGAAGGAAGGAAGGGAAGAATAAAGAAACAACAGGAAAGGACAGATGGAAGCTGGCCCTTAAACTTACTTCCATGGCCTAACTGACAATAATTTGTAACAAAAGCTTTGTGTAATGTCAACTCCAGCAAAAGTGGTGGGAAGTACAATTAAGTACAAAAACATTTCAAAGATTTAGTGTGCAATGTAGTAACCCAAGAGACACAAAAGCTGCACTTTCACAGGGAACAAGTTCACTTTGAGCCTTTCGTCTCTGCCCTTTCCATAACCTGTACAATGTGGTTTTCCTAGGGCTGTTTTTCCTGGCTGAAAGGCGTGCTAACAAGAATAGAATCGGAAAACTAAAAGGTGGTGGAGGAGAATTGTTATATCAGAAGTAATTTGAAATGGAAGAAAAACACTGATTCCACATCTCATCTTGAAAAAAAAAAAAAAAAGAATGGATTTAACAATCAAGCTCATCAGCTTTCCCATCATGGCAACAGTTGACCAAGGATTCCTGTGTGGGAGTAACCAAACCTTTTCCAACTAAGAAATTTCTCCTTAATGGAAAATAATGGTGGCTGCAATACACAAAGAAACTGTTAATTTTTCATCTCTTATCCTATCTGGTCAATAATTCAAGAATGGTGTTGCTCATTCCCCTAAGAACTGTTAGGGATAGTTGGACTAAGGACTGAACTGGTCCTGTTTACTATTACTTTGGTTGCGTTTAGTATTGCTGATACTACACACCTAACCAGCGACAGCTTAAGGGAGGAAAAAATGCATTCTCAACTCACAGGTTAAGGAAAAGTTTATCATGGTGACGAGTATGTGGTGGCAAGAGGCATGAGCAGTGTCTTGTACAAATCTAGACAGACCAAGAAGCAGAGAAGCTGGGAACAGAAGCAGGGCTGAGTTATTCATAGTCTTCAAGGTTCACTTTGCAGTGACCTACTTCCTTAAGCTAAGGTTCAACTCTTAAAAGCTCCAAACTTTCCAAAAGAGTGGCAGCTCACTGGAAGTAAAGATTTTATATGCATCTTCGGGGACAGTTGACATCCACACCAGAACTTTACCTCTTGGTGACTAAATTGTTTATTCTTCCATTTGGTTAAAAGAGCTGAGTAATTCCATCTCCCCTCTAATAAAGCCAGCATGCCAACATTTCTAGATCTGATTACTAGTTCTACTTATTTCAAATAATTTCATTTTCACTTTAGAGATGTTTATCTGAAATACCTTGTTTAATCATCAAAGTCCATTTGACTAAAAGAGCTGAGAGTGTCCCTGTGTGAATATTGACCTCCACATTCTTTACTGTTATATCTCTGCAATATTCAGAGATATAATTTGTAGGATTTTTTTTTCCTAATGGCCCAATGTAACAAGTAATTGTCTGTACAACAAATGAAGATAGAGCCTTTGCCGCCATGTCCGCCAGGGCCAGCGTGAGCGCCCTGCAGCACCTGGTGGAGCAGCTCAAGCTGGAGGCCAGCGTGGAAAGAATCAAGGCCTCAATGTGCCAGCTGAGACGCATTATGACGTCCTGCACGACATAGAATACCGGAAGAAGTGGGACAGCAATGTCATTGAGACTTTCAACATCGCCCGCCTGACTGTCAACGCCGACGTCGAATATTACTCTCGGAGGTGTCCCAAACTCTTGAAGAACCGTGATGTCATCACCCTCCGTTCCTGGCTCTCCATGGGCACTGATTACATCATTAGGTGAAGCATCCTAAATACCCACCTAGGAAAGACTTGGTCCTAGCCGTTTCCATCCAGACGGGGTACCTCATCCAGAGCACAGAGCCCAAGAGCTGTGTTATTACCTATCTGGCCCACGTGGATCCCAAAGGCTCCTTACCCAAGTGGGTGGTGAATAAATCACTCCATCCTGCACTTGATCTTGTGCAGAGTCCGATCCATCGCCACAGCCTGCACCCACACAGACACGCCGGCCTTGCTGAAGGTCAGGTTCCAGCCCACTTCGGCCTCACACTCTGAGCGGAAGCTGCGGAAGTCCTGATCATCGGGCACCTGGACACTTTCGCGGCCCAAGGCGGGCCAAGGCCATCGGGGTTCCGTTGAGGCAGCTGGCTTCTCCATAGGGAGGGTGGGAAGACCCGGGGCCCTGACCCTAGTCCGACTCTCCTGGGTCCTCCGCGGAGGCTCCGACAACGACAAGGCTGCAGATGCTGACGCCACCTTCCTGGGACCTGTGCGGGCTTCTATGACGGGGCCTGCCAGGGTCGGGGTGCGAGCTCCTCCTCCGCTGCCGCCGCCGCCTGGGCGACCAGGGCCGCGCGGGGCCCTAGGGGGAGGAGCAGTGGGTCCCACCGCCGGCCCCGCCCCTCCCCCT
>NC_022010.1:94481190-94499998 GCF_000317375.1 Microtus ochrogaster
CCTGTGCTTTACTCTGAAGACTGAGAATGAGTTCTGGGAAGCACACGGGGAAGAATGACCACCCACGTCGCAAGAAGATAGTTTCCACAGCCAAATCCCATTCTCTGTTGCCTGGTCCTAGCGCCAAACTCTACAGAAATCCATTTTTGTAACCTTCATCTCCAAATGTACTGAGCTGCATCTCTCACCCCATAGAACCTGCGTTGCTCCGCCGGGGATATGGGGATATTCTACTTACTGGGGGTTTGCATTTTAGAAGGGAGACGTTTTGTTTTCAAAAACTGAGATTTGTAATTTTCCCAACATTTTTATACTCTAATAAAATTTGTTCATAAGAATTTACTATTACTAAATGAAGACAAAGTATAAAATTGGGGGAATAATTGATATCTTGATTTTTTTTTAAAAAAAAAGGAAAACATTTTCATTTCTCAATGAAATATGGTCTTTCTTTGACAGTAAACTTGGGAGATGCTCTTAGCCAACTAAAGAATTGATATAGCGTCAGGTTGCCCATCCTGGGTGAGGCTGGTTAGGTCTTTCCTTACTTCCTTTAGTTTGCAACTTAACAATTGTTTTTGTAGGTCTTAAAAATGTGCTTGTACCTTTAAAAACATTTAAATGTGGCCTACTACATTCAGAACACTGCAACTGGTTAAAAACGAAATATGAAAATATTATAACCTGTAAGAACTAATGTCACAAGTACCTTATTTGGGTGATGTGCCTTTGGTTTAATTGGGGACACTTTAGAAGGAAAGTCTGTGCTTATAATAATCTTTGAAGAACTTGGAAATAAAGTTTTTGCCTAATTCATCGTTTCCCCCCCCAAAAAAAAAACAAATGAAAAAATATGTCTTTAGTAAAAAAGGAAATTTTCAAGCTGGTTAATATGTAGCAACCATTCAGTGAATTTTAGATGTTATCATAATTTCTCTACTGTATCCACTTTGAACATCTGTGTCTTTTATGTTTCTATAAACATGCTCTATATATTTTATTTCTGGTTGAGAATTAGAATTCTCAAATTTGGGCTTAAAAATAAACCACCTATCTTCTGGTTGTGATTTTTGTCAATAAGCATTGTTTCAGAAGAAAGTCTTCTGTTTTCATTTATTTCTTTTAACCCTACCCTTCATAATTTTCAAAGAAAAAATACAGACAGGAAATAGACTCAGTTTAAAATGCAAAACAAGGTGCACTCGTCTTTAAAACATCACTGTGGGAACTGTTGCAGAACTACTGCAGAACGCCAGCTTACTCAAGAGCAGGTCAGAAGACCTGAGGAATAAGCATGACGTCACTGTTGTTCTCACTAGAGTGTTCTCTGTTATCAGCCACTGCTCCAATGCTTTGACATGCTTCCTATGTTGAAGATAGGGGAGCTGCAAATTGTTCCCATTGGAGTAGGACATTTCCAGGCAACCACAAAAAGGAAGCAAAGGTTAACAACCACATTCTTTTTATTTTTATTCTAGAGAACCAGGTTCTCTTCAGGAATCGAACTGATATAATGGATCTATATAAGTGAAAGGAGTGTGGCCCTTGGGTTATGGTCTGGCTAGTCCATCAAGGGCAAGTCTCCTGATGGGAACACCAATAACTCAATAGGTCTTCATTTTGTGAGACTGGGTGTCTCACCTGTCTTCAGTATGCACAGAATCCTGAAGAAGTAGGCTCTAATGCTTTAGCACCAGAAAAGATGAATATGGCAAAGATAGTGATAGCAAACAAGAAAAGTTACCTTCTTCCATGACCTTATATTTGGAATGCCCAAAATTAGGGTGGGTCCTTTCTCCTCCAATAATCCAATTATGAAAACTCCCTCACAGGTGTGCCCAGCTACATAGGTTTTGGTTGATTCCAGATGTAGCCATGGTAACAACAAAGATTAGCCATGGCAGTTTTCGTTCAAAGGAAGGAGGTGAGGACACACAATTGCTGATTCAAAACCAAGATCTGCCTGAACCACTGTATCCTCCCTGCACCAGACCTGCTTCCTGACTTGCTCTGACTCCAACACAATTCCCGCCAGGATCTGCACCTTTCCTAAATGTTAACTTATTTTCCCAATCCTATGACAAATATCAGAGGAAGACAACATGTTGGAGGAGCGATTGTCTGCAGCTCACATCTTCAGAAGTTTACACCCATAGTTAGTTCGTTGGCCCCACTGTTTCTGAACCTAGAAAATGCTAGGACATCCGACAAGAAGGCTGTGGCAGAGTAGAACTGCTCTATTTTTTTCATACTACAAATTAATCAAGAGAAAAGTTCAGTGGTTAGATAAGTGCTCAGGAACCCAAGCACCCCCCTGTTGTGGTTTTAGCCATCAACACATTTAAGATTTTGGAAAGACACTGAATATAGAAATGGCAACAATGACCAATAAAGATTTACATATGTTATATCATTCAGCACATTATCAGTGTTAAGACTAATAAGAATGTATGAATATCATTTGAAGGTTTTTATTTGTTTCGTTTTTTATTTTAAGATGAGATCTGGCAATATAAGTCTCGATTACTGAGCTTGCTCTATAGCCAAAGTTTGCTTTGAACTTCTTAACGTCCTTCCTCTGTCTCCTAAGTGATAGAATTATAGCTATGAGCTAATATGCCTGCCAATGTGTGAACCTTTTTGATTAGCTAGGAGAAGGATGTTACACTAGATTTTACTAGCTTCTGGTGGCATCATGTGCTCCTCTAGTGCATATTGTAAGCCTTAAGTAGTTCTTCCCCATTGGCTTCAATCACTTTTTGCTCTGATGATATTTGACCCCACAATGGGTATCACTGTAGCACCCATGATAGTAGGCACATAATAAATGATTCAGAAATCATTTCTTGCTGAAACAACCTCTCGTAACTCCAGGCAGCAAAGGTCATGAAATAAACTGCCTATCCCATAGGCCCAGGGACTGAAAGAATTCAGGGTGGGCCTGATGGAAATTACATCCAGGACCTAAGAGAAATCTAATATGCTCAGCCTCCAGTTTCCTTTCCTCTGGTTTACATGGGAACCGTGTTTGTAATGGAGTTTTGGGTGAGCCAGCTGTGGCTAGAATCCCCATTGCCTGTTCCCTCCTGCTGCCATGAACTCCTTTTTAAAACATTTTTCCAAATCATGCTGCGTACTTTGATATGATTTCTAATTAATTTCACTCTTCCAGTATTAAATTTCAGGTAGCAGGAAGGGAAATGCAATGCTTGTGTGTTCGGTTTGTGGGCTGGTTTGAGTTTACTCATTCATTGTGCTCATGATCTAAATCCACTCTACCAGTGCTTTCGAGTGAAATGGATTGTTTAAAGACTTATTCGTTAATTGTGTTTTGATGCTCCTTAAGATTCCTTTGATGAGACTATTTTTCGATATCCATTCAGTTTTCTTTATCTGAGTCTTGTGTTTTAAAGAGAAAATCTTACATTTAGGAGCTTTTAACATATTTCTTCACACAAAGGACTTACAAAAAAATAAACAGCATTGTGTGACAAAGAACCAACAAAACCACCATCTACTTCTGGGCATAGTTCTGACCTTGAGATTGATTTGTATATCCCATGAGATTTCACTGGAGAAAACTAGTGTTGCACTTGTGAGTGGTTCAAAGTGAACATGTCTTCATATTCTTAATCACAGCCACCACTTCAAACACTAGGAACACACTCACAGTCTTTTTTTGTTAAAGAAACCCCATGCCTACTACATTTTTAGTCTACTATGTGGTTTTCTCTTATCCATGAGCTCCAGTCATGAGCAATGGAAGAAATCATGTGGGAAAAATTACTCCTTCGATTTATGCAAGTTATAGTTTTCGGGGTCATTTTTTCTTTCTCAAAAGTAAAAGTTATTGCCACCTTTATTCCACTAACTCTTCTGCTCTTCCTCTTACCTACCTGTGCTTCTGCCCAAAGCTGAAGAGTCAATGGTGAAAACTTACGGTTCTTCAAGTGGCTTAGAGTATGGAGTACAGACACAAACATGAATTACAGTTTTATAAGACAATTGATAATATTGAGCTGTACCAAGTTACTACCACATTCAAGGAGGAATATCCAGATCTATCAAAAGATTTCAGGCCAACATCAGTAGAACAACAGAAAAGCCTTTAAGAATATCAACTTGGATAAAAAGTGTTCATTTATTACTGCAGACAGGAGAAGATGTTCTAAGAAAAGAAAATAGAAAACTACGTGTTGTAGCATGCGATACTCCATGCCTCCCAACTCAGAGACTGATGTAGGAAGATCCTGGGCTTCAGACAAGCCTGGGAAACTCAGTGAAACCTTGATGTTGAGGGATTTTGATCCTTTTAGCCCATGACTTTTGGGGATTACCAATGCTGGGGTGTAGTCTTGTTAGGATATTTTCTTTTCCAAAGGGGCTAGATTGTATCTCAATGGTGTAGTACTTCTGTAGAATACAGAAGATACAGTGCCTCAAGAGAGAAAGGAAAGAAAAACGAGAGATGGGGAGGAAGTGGTAGGAAGCAGGGGGAAAAGTGAAGTAGAGGAAAAGATAAGAAAGGAACAAGTAGGAAAGAAGAGATTCAGACAATAAGACTAATGTAGTGATGGGGAGAGTGTATGAAGGCATTCATGATAGAGTGTAACAGAGGTTCTGAGGTTGAAATATCAAAATACAATAGCAGGAAAGTATCAACATAATGACTGATCTTCACTGCCAAGTTCTCTGGATGTAAAGTCACCTAGGAGATGCACCTTTAGGAGAGTCTGTTAGAGAAATACCAGGAAGATATACCTGAGGAGGGAGGATCCACCTTGGATGTGAAGAGCACCATCCAACAGGCTAGGATTTAAAAAAAAAAGAAAAAGAGAAAGCTAGCTAAGCACCAGCATTCATCCCTTCCTGGACACAACATAATATGACCAACTCCCTCACATTCCTACATCATAGCTAAGACTACTCTCAATGCTACATCTACTTGCACAGCTGAAATCTACAGACCTTTCCTTCCTTCCTTTAGTTGGTGCTTGTCAGGTAGCTTATCTCCTAGACAAGAAAAGTCGCTAGCACAGTCAGCTTCTCAGTACTATAACAAAGCATATTCTGAGGTTAACTTTGAAAGAATCAAGATTACTTTTGGCTCGTGTTTTGCGGAGTTTCACTTGAAAGTTGGTTGACCCCATTGCTTTTGGGAATACGGCAAGTCAACAGCATATCGTGTGGAGGGAATGCGTGGCAGAGAAAAACGTTCTCCTCATATCGGAGCCAGAAAGAAATTATGATCCTTCAATTCCCCTTACAGGTCTGTTCATGATTAACATCAAAGCCCCCACAAATCCCTGTCTCTTAAAAGTTTTCCTGATTTATAATAGCACCAAGCTAATTATCACTCCGTTAATATATGTCCATGTATAGGGCATTCTTGATCCAAACTGGAACAAAAAAAAAAAAACTTATCAGACTTGGCTGAGCAATTACTGTTCTATTTATGGGTAATTGCAGGTCCTTTTATATTTTGTTGTAAGAAGGAATTCTTGGTGAAACTCACCAAGAAACAATAATATTTAAACCAGAGTAAGTTATGCAATAATCAAATAGAGTTAAGAGTTAAGCTGGGGAGTTGTTGCTACAATAGATCTGCTGGGAAACCAACACTGAGCAGTCTTAGTAGCAAGTTAATGATTCTGGGACAAACTGAAGTTACTGATTAGAGTAACAGAAGAGTGGCAAAAGGTGGAGATATCCCGATGGAAACAGAGTGCTGTTTTGGGAACTCAAGCAAAAGGTGTGATTAGAGAAATAACTTGAGACTCATAGTAACTGAATGCAATTCAGAAATTGAAGTACCCTTGCAAGCAACAAAAACATACTGGAGAAAAAACACTAGGGATCATACTATTTGAAGTGCAGCCTGAAGAAGATGAGCTATGAAGAAAATGAAGTAGCCAGGAAAATAGAAAGGTTGTACCTAAAGATGAAATTCGGAAAATGGAGAAATAAACAAACTGTCACAGTCAGGAAAGCAAAATAAGTGCTTTGATTGTCTACAACCTTTCCTCTTAGGAGGGCATTGCTGATGATGTCCAGAAAGACACTCACCAGTGTGGTGGCATATGAGTACAAAGCACACAGTTAGTTCTATCGTTGAAAGATAAGGAATTGATCTACCTAGACAAGAGTTAGATGAGGAAGCATGATAGGAGTCTCTCATATTAAACATGATTACAACACACTTTATGAAGACTGAGGACAGCATCAATGGGTAGCAGGTCAATGATACAGGAAGGAAGGATGAGTCTGTACTAACATCAACCAATGATTTGAGAAGTGTGCAACAGTACACAGGAGGTAGCCTTAACTTTAGATTATGATGAATAAATCCTTACTAAGAGTGAGCAGAGGGGCAGAGAAGATGGGCATGGAGGAGAGAGAGAAAATTTAAACACACTTTTAACCAGGCTTATTTTCTAATAAAAACAAATACAAATATAGGAGGGGAGTTGGAGAGACAGAAGCTTAGTATCACTGCCTGGGGTGTGTGGAACGGAAACATTCAGGCCTGGGGAAAAAAAGAGTTGTTTTGAGTTCGTATCTTGTGACACCGGATGACCCTGACACAGTCTGAGATGTCTGGACTCAGAATATATCAATTACAGGCTGGAGTGTGGCCAGACGGGGGCAAGAGTTAGTTCTATCCCACAAAAGATGGCAGGTAAGAAAATCTTCAGGAGATACACATGAGTAGGTAAAGAAAGGGACATTCCATGTTCATGAGAAATTGCCAACAGGAGGATAGAGGCTTGGAAACCTTTATAAAATCCCTTATTTCTGCTATCTTTATTTTTCTACATTAATAGGATTCATCTTATCAGACCCAGCTTTTTTTATTGGTGTCATGCTACAAAGCAAGCCATCTTGCTCCCAGGAAATATTTCTCCTGGGAAAATATGAAAGGAATCTTTGTGTTCTAAGCTGCCCTAGTCTGGGCACATAGTTGGCCCCCTGGTTAAAATCAAGAGGGTTTTCAGATGTTTCTATGACCAGAGAGACAGATACTTTGTGTATCTAATGGATTACTCCTGTAATAAAACAATCACACATAGTTCAGTTACTACAGGCTACAACTCTTCTGAGAATTATGTAAATAAAAGCTAATTTAGTTCCCAGAAGAGCTCTCTGAGATGGAGGTTTTCATCCTTATCCTGCAGATGGGGAAGTTGCAATCTAAAGAACATAGGTCTCTTGTCTACAGGCTAAAAGGATGTAAGACTTGAGGAGGTGCCTGGACCTGTTCAACTCATCTCCAAAATCCACATACTTATCCACAATGCCAAACTCTTTTAATAATGAAACAGGTCAAAATCACAGGATGCTACAGAGGAAATATTTAGGCCATCTGAATTATCTAGTCATGTCACAAAAGACTGAAATATGGCTAGCAATCTGCTTGTAACAAGAGAGTGCTGTAGCATGACGGTGGTTGTTTTCATCAGTGAAAGTGTTTTTTCTGCATTCTGAAACACCCATATTTTCATTTCAATGAGTCATGACGCTGATGGGCTTGCTGGATGTCAGCCCTATTACAGCTCCCTGGGTTTCCAGAGCAGGTGTCTGTAGATTTGGTCAGAGTGACCTCTGTTTATTTTGTGAGTCTTTTGGTGTTAATATGAGATATTATACTCTTGGCGAATATTCTACCTGTCAAAGTCACATATATGCAGAGGTTTTTTGGAGGTATATGTGTCTATACAGCAAATCTGATATTCCTTACCCTTAGCCTCTTATACATATATGAGTATACAATTAGCTGTTCTGAGTCATATTTTTCCATTGTTCTATATATGTGCATCTGAGTCTGGAAATAATTAGCCTGTGTGTAAAATTCAGAGACATTGTGTCCTAAGCTTTATTCTGTCTTCACCAAAATGTTTGAGGTTTGGGAAAGTTTATACTTTTACTACTGAGCCAAAATATGACCACAATTTCTAAAATGTCAGCCCCTTTAATTAAAAGATAAGGAATTATTTTGATTTACAGTCTTTGGATTTTAAGTCTCAACAGAAGGATATGTGGATTAGTTGATTATTTCATACTTCTGACTTGGCTATCTTTTTGATACTACTATATAAAGTCACACAATTCAAAATTGTTGTTTTTATAACCAAATTGTAAGAAATGAAGGGTTTTTTAAATTTGTCTTTGTTTATGTGTATGTGTGTGTGTGCTGTATGCATGCATGCGTGCATGTGAGTGTGTGTGTATATGTATCACAGAGATCAGATAGTATGTTGGATTTTCTGGAACTGAAATGGTAAGTGGTTGTGAGCTACCTCATATTGTATCAATCTAAACTATTCTAGAAGAGCAGCAGGCATTTCAAACTCTGAGCCACTTCTCCAGATCGCAGGAAATGAGATTTTAATACACATGAAACTTTAGAATGTGTCAAATAACGAAGACGGAAGTTTGATAATGGAACAATTAAGCTTTAATTTTGAAGATGTTAGTTTGGATGATACTGAAAATGTGAGATAGTAATGAAATTTTAAGTTAAACTTGGATATAAAAGCAAATCCAAGACACAAAGGTCTTGTAGTTTTGTTACCACATTCCTACAGCATGGTGCATGTAATTCTAATGAGTTCTGTGTCTTTGTGCTCATGCCCACTGCTACAGATGTTCTTCTTTTTAGTTCCATATGTTTAGTGAACAATGTTTAGGGAAGATTGTAACTCTAGAATGTCGATGAGAATCTCACTAGTATTGATTGATGGCTTGAGTGTGATAATTTATTTTATGCAGTTATTCATTCACACAACTAAAAGTTACCCATTTATCATCAATGTTCCTTTATTCAACCTGAATATCCACTCTACCGAGCATGACATGTTAACTGCAGGTAGATGACGTGGGTTTTGGAAGCTTATTTGCAAAGTGCTATGGCAACAAATACAAAGTAGAATCTACTTAAAGGTTACATAGAATTTGCATACTACAAAAGACACTTTAAGGGAGAAAAGTTGCTTGCTTGAGAAAAAGTTCTGTGCCAGTCTAATTTTAGCTTCCCTTACATTCTGTGTGTATGCTGCCCCTTTTACTAAGGAGAGCTCTTAATTCTGATTAGTAAGTGCTTTTCCTAAGATGCTAGGCAACGGTTCTGCTCAAGAGCTAGCACAGTGACTCTAACACACCACCAAGGTCAGTTAAAAATAGGCACATGGGTCTAAAAGACCATACCCAGTGTATAGCACAGTAAATTATACAGATTCAGTGTACAACAAACATCTTAATTGGACTATACCAATTTGAAAATTATTTATAGTGCATTGAAAATATACTGATCAGAGAGAAAAAATATGAGCCTTCTACATTCTTCCTTCACTTCTACTGCAGTAACAAAAAACATGATGAAACACCCATGTTTATCTTATAAATTGTCAATCTGCTTTCCAGCCTGATGAGCAGGGTAACAAGCAACAAACTTAAAACATAAAGCAAAGAAAACCAGCCCACAAATCACAATTCCAGAGAACCTAGATGACAATGAGGACCCTAAGAGAGAGACATCCATAGATCAAATCTACATGGGTAGAAAAAGACAAGATCTCCTGAGTAAATTGGGAGCATAGGGACCTTAGGAGAGGGTTGAAGGGGAGGGAAGAGACAAGGAGGGGAGCAGAGAAAAATGTAGAGTTCAATAAAAATCAATAAAAAAGCTGATCATTTAATAGCCACAAGGAATTTGGGTTGATAAATGTTCTAGGGTAGGCAAAATTGTTCAGAAGGTAAAAGCACTCGCCACTCAAACCTGATGACTTGAGTTTGATTCCTGGAACCTGCGATGAAAGAATAGACCTAACTCTCTGAAGTTGTCCCCTGACCTCAACAAATGTACTGCACTGTGATACACACACACATAAACACACATAACAAAAAAAATACTAATAATAATCAATAATAACATTAAATAATAAGTATAAATGAATACGTAGAAATATTCTAATTTACTTACAACCTATCAAACTCAATTTTTACTATTTGTGCCAGACGTTAAAAAATTATCGTTCTCCTTCTAGACACGGGTGATGTCATCGACCAGTCTGAAGCACAAGCGTTGGCTTTCTAACGGTACCCTTACTCTGTGGCTTTTCACCTGGCCAATCCTATTAGCACCTCACACCACTCATGAAGACAAAACATCCAGCTTGCTGAACTCTGGATGGCTGAACTGATGGAACTGTCCAGTCCTCTCGGCCAGGAAGACATGAACTCAGGCTTCCCCCATAAACACCAATCCCCATGGAAACCAAACCAGCACACAGAGTATGCTCATTTTATTTTAAGCCCAGTGACCCTCATGAGCCTCTTCCTGTGTCAGTCTGGCTTCTCTGAGCCAGTACTTTGCTTCATGGTTGGCAATTGTTTGAGTCATCTTTTCAACCAAACTCAGACAGCACTTGCTTTGAATAGGTTCCAAGGAGTTTTCCATGGAGAACTTTAAGTCTTTTGAACTGTCTGCTCACTCAGATTTTCTAAACCCTTTGTACAGACAGAAAGGGGAAACTGCACTGTTATTATCAAGTTCATTGATGTCTTTCTATTTTAATAACTCCACATCCTTCTTTTTCCATGGTGTATCTGGAACTTGAAATTTTATATCTACTTTTTAAGACCATTTCAAGAAAACCAATGAATTATATATCCTAGTCAAACACAAATTGACTTTTGCTTATCCTTAAAATTCATAGAATTATGAGTTGATCAAAGACATTTTATTGCTAGAAATCATTACCTAATTTGAAAGTTAAGACTTGAATACTGTATGTCTTCCCACATTTAATGAATGTGTAAATAAAAGTATAAATTCAAATTGATAATATCATACACTAATAAAAGTGTACAATATCTTTATGATTCAAAGGTCTGTATTTTTATTGCCTGGCATATACTAGGAAAAATTCAACTCAGTGTAAGATAAAATTATACTATATACTATGAGAATGCAGACTTAACATAGAGAATATGTTGCTTGTGAAAGCACTGGAAAGTTTCAATGAACAGCTTCCAGGCTCTGCTCCTGGAGAGACTTCACAAACAATCAAAGTAGACCCACAAAATCTGGCACTGGAACTGTGATTGAACAAAGCACCTCCACACAAAGGTGACTCCTCTTACCACCCATGAAGCTAAAGAACTGGAGCTGTAATATTGACATTAGAAAACCAGATTTAAAAAAAAAAAAGACCATCACCTCTGATCCTGCATCTTTGGTGCTGGGAGCTAGAGAATGGACAGAGGAACACCCAGTGAAGAACTCCCATCTCTGTGATCCCTATGGTTCTCAACCATTTGAATGACCTTTTCACAGTGGTTACCAAAGACCATCAGAAAACACAGATATTTATGTTCAACTCATAACAGCTGCAAAATTACAGTTATAAAGTAGCAATAAAAATAGTGTTATTGTTTTGGATCACCACAATGTAAGTTACTGTGTTAAAGGGTTGTAGCGTTAGGAGAGTTAAGAACCACTGAACTAGCCAGAAATAATAGCTAATTTATTCCTCACAAGTATCTGTGAGTTGGTCTAATGCATTGATGCTCACTAAGTTTACACAGGGAGCCAATTATGTTTTATCACATTCGTATATGTTACACGCACATGCATGAACACACATAAACACACATCTCACACTTCTACAATCCTAATACCACTAAATCTATTTTTAGACTCCAATATTACCCAACTTCTCAACTTATATGCCTTCCCAGTAGTAATACATGTGTATCTTGAATAATTTTGTTTCTTACTATCCAACTTGACTTAGATGTTTAGGTTTGCATTAAAACCTCTATATTTTATCATTTCATAGGACAACAAAACTTCCATGCATTTAAGAATTGTTGACTGGGGTTTCTGTCCCACCAGGTCCCACATCCATTAGTCCCAAATAAATACACAGAGGCCTACATTAATTATAAACTTAATAGTCTATTAGCTCAGGCTTCTTATTAACTCTTATAAGTTATATTAGCCCATAATTCTTGTCTGTGTTAGCGATGTGTCTTGGTACCTTTTTCGGCGAGGCAATCACATTTGCTTGCTCTATGTCTGGATGATGACTGCAGACTGAAACTTCCCTCCTCCCAGAATTCTCATTGCCCCAACTCTACTTCCTGCCTGGCCTCCCCAACCTATATTTCCTGTCTGGCTACTGGACAATCAGCATTTATTTAAAATACAAGTGACAGGGTACAGACCATTGTCCCACAGCCCTTCCCCCCCTTTTAAACAAGAACTCTGAATAGAACCTCCTTTGTTTAGCTTTTCTACTGACAATTATCCATAACAACTTGTGACCAACATTCTAAACAAAGGCAAACACCATAATCCATTTTTTGGAGATACAGGCATAGTTTTCCAGGCTACTTCCTGCTGATTATGGGCACAGAAAATCTTATGGGGACCTAAATAAAATTTAGAATTATGATCAAATCCTGACTGGAATATCCTGTGACGCTTGATCATCTCAGGCAGCAGTCTTTGAACTGTTCTAGATGTAGAACTCAGACATCTGGGCCATTCCTCCTATCGGAGATATCTCAGGGTCAAACTTGATTTTTCTTAATCCAGAATGAATCCACAGTCCCTCATTTCCTGTGGAAATAAAAGCAGCATTTATAATCAAATGCCTTTTAGCAGTTTTTGTTCCTTCCTTAGTCATCAAACAATTTAAAGACAACACAATAATATACAGTATTTAGATTCTCTGTGAATATTCCATTTTTATGTGGCTTTATTTTAAACTCTATTTTAATTCTTGGCTGTTTGAAACAGAGTTTCTCTGTGTATCTTTGTCCTGGAACTCACTCTGTAAACCTGGTTGTCCTTGATCTCACAGAGATTCATCTGCCTCTGCCTCAGTGTTAGGATTAAAGGTGTGAGCAACCACACCCAACTACTCTCTTTTTCCTTTTTTTAAGTACTTTATCCTTCTTTTTTCCCAAGACTACATATATTTTTTAAACACACTGTAAATTGTTTAGAGACTTTTTTCATCTGAAACTATCTTTACTGTATCTCTCTTTTTCTGACAACATGAATCTTTAATTTGCTAAGCAATATGGCTAAAATTAAAGTCGTGGCTTTGATGGCTAGATCTGGTCCATTCCTTAGCTTTCTGAGATTCTAGATTCATGGCAGAGGTACTAGCCAAAGTCATATTTATTGCCACAACTCTATGACATTTCAAGTTCCTTGCCACCACCAAAAAGAGTGTGATCAACTTTTCTTCAACGCCATTTAAGGGTTTCATGGCAGGACCACTTAAAAGAGCTGCAATGTTTTGCAGCTAAAGCTGAGTCAGGAAGCCTCTCTTCAATTAGAGCACTTGCCTCTAGCAAGCAGAGCCCACCCAAGACAGTGCTGTTATCAATAAGCCATGCTTAACTTTATTCTTTTCTGTTTGGAATTACTTCCCAAGTTCTCTTGGGCTTTATGTAGATACACTTGCCCCACATTGGGCACCATTCTGTTGATTGGGGTTTCTGTCCCACCAAGTCCCACATCCATTTAGTCCCAAATAAACACACACAGAGAGGCCTACATTAATTATAAACTGATTGGCCTATTAACTCAGGTTTCTTATTAACTCTTATAGCTTATAATAGCCCTTAATTCTTGTCTGTG
Organism: Microtus ochrogaster; assembly: GCF_000317375.1. Lineage (NCBI taxonomy): Eukaryota > Metazoa > Chordata > Mammalia > Rodentia > Cricetidae > Microtus > Microtus ochrogaster. The sequence continues at coordinate 94,494,848 of NC_022010.1, forward strand.
TTAGCCATGTGGCTTGGTACCTTTTTCAGTGAGGCAGTCACATCTTGCTTGCTTTGTGTCTGGCTTCCTCTGTATCTGGTTAATGACTGCAGACTGAAACTTCTATTTTCCCAGAATTCTCATTGTCCTGTCTCTACTTCCTGCCTGGTCACCCTGCCTATACTTCCTGCTTGACTACTGGCCAATCAGCATTTATTTAAAATACAAGTGACAGGATACAGACCATTGTCCCACAGCAAAGAATCATGAAGTGAGGTTGTCTTTCAACATGCCCATTCTTATGAATACATATCATTCACAGTAAAAATAATTGAGGGCTCAAAGCAAATAAGCTACTTTATGATGTGGCTTGGTGGTTTCATTATTCTGCCTCTTCATCAAATCAAGGAACCACAACATTGGTTGTGAAGAATTAGCCTCTGTTTCTTATTAAATATGTATTGCTTAGAACTGCAACAAACAACATTACTGCTAATTCATATAAGCACTATTCTAATGGGCACTTTACATAATAAAAGCTGCAAAAATAATGGCAAAGGATAAAAGAAATTTAAAATGTTTCAGCTTAAAATATAGTCTGCAGATGTTTCTATTCATATTCCCTTTGTTTATTTGTTTGTTCAATTGGTTAGTTGGTTTTGTTTATTCTGTAAACCAAGGAAATAAGACAAATTCTTTATGGCAATTATTAAAGGATTATTACGGATGTAACTGTAAACATGGTCAAGCTGAAACATTGATCTCAGAATTGTTAATTATTCTTCCTTAAAGTTACTTTATAAACTAATAAATGCATTTTTTTACTTAAAATTGATTCAACAGTAAACCTTTGGTCTTCTTTAACTATTCATCTCTTATTTATTTTTTTTTCAAACATTCCCACTTCTTAATCTACAATGAAATAATGCTTAGGAGACCTTTAGATCTTGTTCATCTAATTCAATTCTTTATATACTTAATAAATCTCTAAGTGTCTCATAAGAACTACTGTGCAATTTACTAAGTCTTGATAAACATATATATATAATATTTTCATGGAAGAATATATCTGTAATTTTTATCTGTAATATTTGTAAATTTTACTGTTTTTATTTTATTTTCTGTGTATAAACATTTTGCCTTCATGTGTACATATATATACACATCAAGTGCTTGCATGGTGTTCATGAAGGCCAGAGCATCAAATCCCCTAAAGTGGGGTTGTGAGCTACCATGTGGCTGCTAGGAACTGAACCCAGGTCCTCTGGGGAAACAAGTACTTTTAGCCACTGAGCAATCTTTCCAGATCCCATATATTTGTGTTTTATTTTCTGCTATGGTTTGGACCTTGAATGTCTCCTTGGTAGAAAACCTACTTACACTCTATATTGTTTTCAGAAAATGACAAAAATCTTTCAGCAATGAAGCTTCCTAGAAGAAAATTAGATCATTAAAGGTATACACCTGCAAGGGAGACTGAGGTATCAGTCAGTCTAAATGTCGTTTTCTATTTCTTTCATGGCCATAATTCAGCAAACAGTCTTCCTTTGTCCTAGTTTTCCACCATGATGCATCATTTATATGTTCAAATAGGCCTAAGTAACCATGAACTGAAACCTCTGAAATCATAAAATCAAATTAAACCTTTCTTAGTTATAAATTGATTATTTCAAGCATTTTGTTAGATTGGTAGACTACTCACTAACATTTCCTACCTAAAGTTTTCTATAACAGCACAACTTATTCATAAGTATATAAATAGAGTTATGGCTAATAACTTTGGTGATTATTCTAAGCCCTTAACATGTAGTGCTTGGTATAGGGACTTTAGAAAATATGTTTAATCTGTGACAGTTGACTACCATAAGAGCACAGAGAAATTTATCTTGTGGACCAAGCTTATTTATCATTTTAGTCAAAATACTCAAGCCAACTTTATTTTGGGTACCACAATATGGTTATGAGTAAATTGAACTAAACATTGAAGGTTGAAGAGTGAACACAGTTTCCTTTGTCTACATTTAAAAAGATCAGCGACAATGTTTATATTAGCAAAATATCTCTGCTGTCTGCTCATGCATTTATTGAAGAAGTAGGAAGATTTTGTTATGCTTGAAAAGAGAAATAGCATATTTATTTGTCCCTACCTCTTCCTAGTTCACCGAGGAAGTATGAGACTGCAAAATAAATTGTATTTTTATCTACACTATTCTTTCTATTAAAAAATAAATCTTGTCTTTCATGAGTTAGACTTGAGGTTTCCAAGCCACTGATACAAGTATTGTGATTTCTTTATTAGCTTTTAAATGTTTTTGTCTTCTTATTTCAATCAAGACTTAGTCATTTAAAGGTGGTCAACTAATTGAGTCTCACTGTGTCCAGCATAAACTGAATCTTAAATTCCATACAAGATTCTGAGCCTCCTAAGAAACCTCAACTTAACTCCAACATATTTTATAAACCTCCAAATTTCTTCCTGTGCTACTCAGCTCCACATTACTAATACAAAATAATGGAGTCAACTAATTTATAAAGAGAAATGATACACATACCTTAAGTTATAAAGTCATCAGTCCTAGACTGAGCAGTTCATTGCTTTGGGTCTCTAGAGAACATTCTAGACATCAATGACAGGGCATATGTGTCTTCTCAAACCGTTCAAACTGAGTGAGGTGGCAGAAAGAGAATGAGTTGAGTCTCACCATACTTTTGGAAGCATGGCTGCAGTGACCTAAAGACTTTCCAAAAGACCTCACATCCTAAAGTTCCAGAGCATGACCCAAGGACCAACCCTTTAAAATTTGACTTTTTGGAGGATAGTACTCAAATTTAAACCAGAGAATATGCATGTTACCCAAAAGAGCACAGCCAGCACAAAGGTATTCTATCATTTCAGTGCGTACATGCTTTTACATTTAGAGATTTTACTGTAGAGATGGAGGAGAAAAGCAAGATTGATTTACAGTATTCTATTATATAACACATCATGAACATATGTTTTATCTTATTCACAGCAGTTCAGGATTAAACAGTAGATCACATATTTTATATTGTTATAGGGTACTTTCTAATAAAAAGAGGATAAAAGATTGGATTACAAAGTTTATGAATAATGGATGATTTTATTTTTATCTAATAAAAATGAATTATAATAGAAATTTTATTAATTTTACAAGTCATTTGTAAATTTTAACTCTCAGTTAGTTAACTCAGTAATGCAAATGAATGTATATAATTTGTCTAAATTGATCATATTAATAAATGGTCAAAATTTCACACTGAATTTTGTGCTAAGGAAACACAGCCTTGGATTTTATATTGACTTTTCACTCTATTTCTGTCCATGAAATGTATATAGAAAATGTCTCACTGTTCCCATGAACAAAATCAAAACTTTTTAAAATTAATAACAAATGCATATATACGCATACAAATACACACAAATACATATATATATATATACATATATATGTGTGTGTGTATATATATATATATATATCCTAATAGATTGTGGTTATAGAACAGTCAAGATATATTTTGCAGTCACATAGGGGGAGAAAAGAGAAAAGGGTAGTAAGCATTGTTAGTGCTCAAACTCAAAGAAAACCTGCAACCAAGTCACCATTTAGTGTTAAAATATAAGACTTCAAAAAACCTCAAAAAGTGAATAACAGAAAGCTTAAAATTTCTGGAAGTTTGGAAAAAGCAAAGCCAAATTACAAAAACTAAAATAAATAATGATTCAAAGTGCAAAGCATTTTACATGCCAATAAAATTAATTACTTTTTTTAGGGTGTTTTGGCCTTACTAGTCAAATAAAATAAGTCACCAGAAACTAACAACATAGCAACCAATATGTGTAAACTCTTAGACATAGAACTCAATATAATTATCTTTAAAAACAAAAACTCAGTGAACTTCAAGGAAACACTGAGAAATAATTAAATAACCTATCTGAGAAATTTAACAGAGATGTTAAGTAATTTTCAAGTATTAAAGAGAAACCCTTGAACTGAAAAACTATATTAAATTAAACTAAAAGTAAATTTAAACTGTTTGTATTATTAGATCAAACAGGGAGAGAAAGAGCTCAAAACCTATTTGAAAGAACACAGAAAAGAATAGGGAAAGTAAAAAGATGAAAAAAATAAAGAAAAATAATGAGAACTTCAGGACAACAAAAGAGCAAATGATTAGATTACTGAAGTTTAGAATAAAATTGAGGATGGCATAACCTTGCTCAAATGGGTACATTTTTAAAAACTACTCAATTCTAGAGGATACAAATATCCAAACAAATAATATGTATATCCATATATATATCAAAGAGTAACAGTTATAATCAGCTCAGCCATATCTAAGACTTGTAAACAATACCTCAAAGTTCAAAAACAGAATAATATATCAAAGGCTATCAGTAGTAACAGTAAATATATCATCAGTAACCTTAAAGTCCTGCAGAAAACAACATGAAATTGTTCACAATGTTTAAAAAAAAACTTTTTAAAAAGTCAAAACTTCTGAGCAATATCCAGGATAACAGAAAATCTATCTCATAAAAATGAAAGGTAAAGTTGTTCTTATACCAAAAGAAAAAAAGAATCTAAAACAACACAGATTTCTCTTCTCTAACAAACTCCAGAGATATTCAAATTAAAAATAAAGATATTAAAACTAAAAATGTTAAACTATATATACACATTCAAAATGACCTAATATCATAAACATGAGGTATAAAATCTTTGTTATTCTGTAACACTTTGAAAATATTTAATTAAAATTATGAGTGTGTCATCCCACCCCTTCCCTTTTTCCCTCCAACTCCTCCCATGTCTCTGCCCTCTTTCTCCCTCTAGAAATCATAACTATTTGTATTTCAGCTGTTATTGTTACATACAAACGTGCACAAATGTACACAAACTCACATACACTCTTTCACCTAAATTTATAAATATACTCTGCTCATTCTGTTTAGTGTTACTTGTATGTATATGAGTTCAGGGATGTGCACTTAGTATTAGATAACAAAGTAAGGGGCTCATCCTTGAAGAGAACTATTTCTCCTAATTTTAGCCTTCCTTAATTGTCTGTAGTGCTTTATCTGTTGGTCATATCCCATGAGATGTCCCCCTTCTGTGTCAGCTTATCTACTGAAGTTGTACTTCTTTGGGT
>NC_022010.1:94501596-94504198 GCF_000317375.1 Microtus ochrogaster
GGAGGGGGAGAGGAGTGGGGGGAGGGGGAGAAATATGGGAGGAGGGAGAGGGAAATGGGAGGTTGGGAGGAGGCAGAAACTTGTTTTTTTTTCCTTTTCTCAATAAAAATAAATAAATAAAAAAAGAAAGAAAACAATTTCATCTCTGGCTAGTGAAATGGTTCAGAAGATAAAAGTATTTGCTGTGAAATCCTAATTACCTTAACGTGCAGTCCAGAACGCATATAAAGTTGGGAGGAGAGAACCTATTCCACAAGCTAGTTTTTTGGCTCCAACACAGGTAAAATGGCTCATACATTGTGAGTATAACTCATTCCTGATGTTTCCATCACAGCATGGAAACCTCACATATAAATTAAATCATAATAAATCTAATAATGGAGAGGATCAATCAAGAAATAGTTCTTTTAATTTTTTCATTTTATTTTAAATTTATTTTATTTTGATGTAACAGTTCCATGTATTTCTAGAGAATTTCATATATGTACACAATTTATGTTGCTTAAATCACCAAACAAAATCCCACCTCCAACTCCTGACTCAGTCACAACCACATTCAGTCCCCAACTTCATGTTCTCTCTCTCTCTCTCTCTCTCTCTCTCTCTCTCTCTCTCTCTCTGTAATAATCCATTGAGTCCATTTAGAAATATCTATGAGCACATGAGTGTGAGGACATCCCAAGAGTATGGGTAGCTCATGAGAGATCACAGGCCTGAGGAAAGCTGGCTTTCCTTCCCACCATGGCTACCAAAACGTGCTTAGCTAGATTTTCCCCAGTGAACAAAACTAACTTATGACTACAGAAGCCCTGTCATTCCAGAATATCCTGTTTCACAGCAATCTTCTCTGACTTGCAGCCGGCTCTCAATTTTCTACTCCTCTCCCATGATGTCCCCTAAGTTCTTAGGAGAGGGCATGTGATATACATGTCCTATGTGTGACTGAGCACTGCACAGACACTTACTATCTCCACCAAGTATTTTACTAAATGATATCTCTGCTCACACCAATTTCACTCTGCTAGTCAATTAGACCATAACACGTTGAAAAGGTAAGATTCCAAGAAAAGATGTCTAAGGATTTGAAAGCAAACAGTGCCTTTTCTGTCTTGACTGTTTTCCTTGAGATGTTGGTTCGTGACTTTTTAGGGGATGAAATTTGGAAAACCTCTTACGAAGGTATCTAAAATGGTGTCACATTAGAATGTCAAGTCTGGTCTGGAGTCAGGGACAAAGGGAGAAGACAGATGATGTTCTATACCCAGGAAGCACGTATTACAGAAAGGCAACAACAAGCAAGAAAGCAACATGCTTATGCATGAGGGGAAAAGATCACATGAAAAAGATAGATCTGAAACACAAGTACAAGAAGAATGTGAGAGAGGAACTTGGGAATATAATAAGGGACCATATTAACAAGACATGGTATTTGGGGTACCATCATGAATGGTACAGGCTATGACCTTCATTACCTGATGAAAAGGTAGCATATTGGAACACAAAATTTACAATTCTTATTCTGTTATGTAGCAATAGAAAACTATAAATATAATTAATATAATATAATGTAATATAAAAAATATAATCCAGGGTATTATGGGCATAAAAATCCAGGGAAATAGACATAAAAATGAAAACAACCCCTATGGCCCTCTTATTCCTATTTCTGGCAAGCGGTGCCCACAGTTTGTAGACAAGTTCATACATTGCTGTGGGACAAAGGTCTTGTATCCTGTAAAGATTTGTCACTTGTACTGATTTAATAAAATGCTGATTGGCCAGTAGCCAGGCAGGAAGTATAGTCCAGGTGACCAGAACTGAAGAACTCTGGGAAGTGAAAAGGCTCAGTCTGCAGTCATCACCCAGACACAGAGGAGGCAAGATAAGAATGCCTCACTGATAAAATGAACCAAGCCAGGTGGCTGACATAGACAAGAATAATGGGCTAACTTAAAATGTAAGAATTAGGTCCAGATGCGGAGGAGAGGCACGGTGTCCAGATGCAGCAGAGAGGCGCGGCAATCAGGAATAGGCTTTGGGGGACCAGTGCAGCGGCAGACGCAGGTAGCGGGGACCAGCACGCAATAACGAGAACAGATCGCCCCACTACAATTGAATCAAAGAGGTAGGCCTTTTGTTGGCGAGGTCACTGGCAAACTGGCAGCCTGGTCCTGTCCTGAAGACCCTTCGGAGGGGTGAGATGGTTCTTGGCCTGCGGCAGGAACCAGGAAACAGAGCGAGGGCATTATGTAAGTGGAGCCCTTGGCCAGCAGGGAAACCTGATTCAGTTTTTAAAAGACCCATTAGATAGGATCAATAGGAGGAGATGGGCAGGCGCCAAGGCAAGAATTCACCCAATAATCTGAAAAACAACATGAAAACACCAGAACCCAATGATCTTACAACAGAAGTATTTGAACAACCTAACACAGAAGAAGTGGAACAAATTGACTTCATGAAAGCAATAGAGTCCCTTAAACAACATGTAAAAAATGCCCTTATAGAAATGGATGAGAAGTATGACAAAAAGTTTGAAGAAATGAGTAAATACGTACATGATACCCTGGGAAACCAAGAAAAAACGATCAAACAGGTAATGGAA
>NC_022010.1:94504298-94513163 GCF_000317375.1 Microtus ochrogaster
GATGGAACAGAAACCTCTGTCAATAATACATGACACAATTTTAAAATGTTTTAGATAGAATTCCATGTAGTCAAGAGACTGGAAGACAGCAGTCTCTTGTCTTTGGATCTAAGTGACATAGAATTTATTAAAGAGACAATTTGATAAGGAGAGGATGTTTAATTCAGAGGAGACTATCAGTCATGATCAGCTGCACATCATGTAAAAAAAAATAAACTGGAGACTCTTGTGTGCTTGTGATACATGAATGAAAACAATCTCCTTTGGAGATCAGTGCTTTCCTTTTGCTGGGAAACGACCTGGTGATGGGAAACTGGAACGGTAAACAGTGAAATGAGCTACACATGAGTCTTTCTTTCCCTGAAAAATCTTTCTACTGACGTAAATTCAGGTTCATTTGTCCCCTCAATGAAGTCTCCATGGGATAGCGCTATCATCACTCTCAACACCAGGAAAGTTGGTACATACTGTGAGTAACGCAGTCTTTTAAATAGATGTTATTTTCTGAGTCTTGAAACTTATTTAACTTCCTGGAAAGAATAACATATACAAATCTGCAGCTTCTAAACTACAATGTTTAGGCTTTTTAAAATGTTTAAAGAAATGTTAAAATGGTTTTAATACCAATATACCAAACTAATCTCTTCAACCCACAGTGCTTACGGGTACTTCTGTTTCACCAAGTCACCTTTTAAAATGCCTTGAAGGGAAAAACAAACAGAAGAAACTTCACAGAAGCATGCCCTGGAGTCGCTTCAGATTTCACTATAATCATCTTAACAGTTATATCAAAGTTCAACATGACCGACAACATCATCTAAACCCCTTCCTTTCTGAGAAGACAGATTAGCCAATGAACATATGAATGCACTCAGAGGATCTGCACTTCTGACTATTTTCTGGGTAAGAGAAAAAAGTCTAGAGATCTTCAACCAGCCTCTGATATCATTTGGATGGTGGGAATATCTAGGGAAAGCCATTTAGGCAATTATTTATATTTAAAGAGAAAAGTAAGATATCTCATATGTGGGAGGCAAACATGAGAATTGAAACAAGACATAATTTCCTACCCTCCCAACCTCTCAGCCACGGGACATATAGAAGGCAAGGATTCCCTACCCAAATATCTATGACAAAGGCAAAAACATCTTTTTAGTAATAGAAAACTACAAATACTTAGACAACAAGAGACAAAAGCAAATTTGCACAATGCCTTCATTGAAGAAATTCAGAAAATAATTGAAATTAGTAAAATATATCATCATATAGTTCAATAATTTTAAAACCAATTACTTTAGTGAAGATATAATTTAAAGGTAAAAGTACTTATCCTGCATATCTTACAAATAAAGGCTTCCCGAAGCTTACAAATAGTCTTCCTATGCCCAAATTGCCTGAATTCATCAACATTTCATCCTTATTATACAAACAGTTGTACCTACATGTCTGTTTCCTCTTTTGTCCATTTCTCAGCACACTAATGTTTATTGATCAATGAGTTAGCAATCATTTGTTGAACATTTCTATAAGCATTAGCAGAACATTTCACTGAGACAAGATGTCTGACCACTACAAATAGAGAAAATCTGAGATAAACAATTTTCTATTTCTCAGATTATATTTTTGCAATCAACATGCCTACCAATGGATTATGAAAATGTGGCACATGTACATAAATATTATTCAGCTATGAAAAATGAAGTTTTCAGGGAAATGAATGGGCTTTCAGAGTACATTAAGCTATGTGACCCAAACAGCAATATGTCATTTCTGCCTCACATGTAGATCATAGCCTACAATGCATACATGCACATAAGAAAACAGAATGAGGGTATAACATTGTATCTAGAGTGTAAACCAAGAAAGGGTAAAATTGGGTTAGGAGGAAGGTGAGAATGCAGACATGAGGACATGTAAGTCTGGAAAAAAGAACACAAAGTTTTTTTCTAGTTTCAATGTTCATGTAGCTTTTCTTTTATTGTGGTGGATACATGACAAAAGGTAAAACCTCAAGCAAAATTCCATTGACTCAAAATGGCCATCCTAACATCAGTGAGATGTCTGGAGTCTGGGAATGGGCATGTATTTGGTTCCCTTAAACATGCTTTGTGATGTTTTCATTTGTGAGCTCATTACAGTAAGGCATCTTTTTAAATCACTATTTATCAAAATATCAATAATTGGTTCTTTCTGGGTAGAGAAATAAAAGGTTATCTTAGGTTAATTGGATTTTTAAAATGGTTTTTAAAAAAAACAGATATTGCTTTGAAATAATAAATTAGCTCACTTAAAAGAACTAACAGCATAGCCCAGGATAACAGAAGATTGAGAAGTGGCACTATATCTTGCTGTGGGCTAGCATTAGGATGCTCTGACTAAGCAAAATGGGGAATGGGTAGGGCTATGCTCTCTGACACAAGGTAAGGAACCTGTGAGAGACAGGTATGGGATAAACCTTTGGGAAAATTATTTCAGTGGTATAAAATAAGAGCTGGATGTTCCTGTCAAATATTAAGTGATTATGTAACTGAACTACAAGATGTTAGAGAATTTAGCTCACTGCGGTTATTCTATTCAACAATATAGCACACACACACACACACCGCAGTCATGTGTGAATCATTTAATAATCCAAGAACATGAAAGATCCTTTGACAATCTAAGTAAGATCACCAAATGTCACAGAGGTTTCAGACAATTTCTTGCTACAGATTCAGATTAAAGAAGGTGAAACTCAGAATGCATAGGAAGGAAAGAAGGAAAAGGATGAGTGAAAAGAAAAGCCACTCAGAAAAGAGACTTCAGGAAAATATCCAGTGAATAAAAGGAGAAGCAATAATCAAGAAAGCAACAGTAGAGAGGTCTCTGTGGGACGAGGCTGCACCAGCCAAAGAGCCCAAGAAAATGGCTGTCCTCTCCCTTTGGTCAGCAATTTCTACTTGGTCAAAGCAAAGCACTGAAACTTACCAGACATAAGTCAGGAGCAGGAAAAAGGAAAAAAAAGTCTTAAAAATATATTGAGTTGAGTAGGATGCCAAGGGTGAAACCAGAAACACCGGTCACTACTAAAAGAAACAAAGCTGGGAAGGGATGAGAAAGGTTGGAAGAGCTGAGTCACCAGTGAAGGAATAAAAGATGCGGACAAGCTATGGAACATCGTGAGTCAGCCATCCTCAGGAAAATGAGCACAGACTCTTTCCATGCACGAGCTGTTTTTTTGGAGGGTTTCAATGCAGGGCCGAGAAATCCTGTATCAGCAGTAATAGACAATATCGAGGCAGCTTCCTGACTGTTGAGATTTTGATGGGCATGTGACTTCAGGGGAATTATTTCTAAAAGTATTTAGATCCTAGCAGAGAGCAAGGAAAGCTGGATATTAGTCCAATTGTGGTCTTGTGATAAGGAAGCAATCTGAAAAGGCAAATGAGCCCACGTGTCAGAGAATTAGAGGTAAATAAATCTTCAGTCGCTAAAGATTGTTTAAGTGAGAAGAATGACATCATTTAGAAATAACTATGCTAAGGAAGGATTTTCTACTGTGCCATGAACCTCTGCTTCACTGCATTTTAAGTATCCAACTTAATTTTAGTGTAGTAATATTTTCAAGAGCCTATGGCCTCATCAAATGTGTGTCTTACAAAGGTATGAGAATGGAAAGTTAAAACCATCCATCACAAAAAGAGAATATCTGTTCCCAGAACCCCCAATTGGTCCTTAAATTATCAGTATATATTCTTCTGTTTGGGTACATGGTGCAGCAAGTTTGAGCAACACTAAGAAAACTACACTTAGCAGGATTCATTTCTTCAGATCTAATGACATTTTAATTTCTAAGAATGGTTGATCAGCTCTATTTGTGTCTTCTCCTAGAATGTCTGGTCTTGCACGGCTTGTCCTTAAACTATCTACTGGCATCTTCTTCTCTGGTCTGTGCTCAGTTACATATTACTGTGAAGACTCTGCTTTTGTTTGCTGTTAGATTGTAAAGAAACCAAGCAACTTGGCTGGTGCTCTTCACCAAATGAGATGACTAGAAGCTAAGTAACCATTTGGGACAGAATCTACCCTCTCCCACACTGGCAAATTCTTGGTATTACTCCTAAGAAAATGTTCCACAAATAATAAATAAATGTTTTCTGTGGGGAGAACAATGTCTTGCTTTCAGGAATCCTGATGGCCAACTCTGGCTCTTTTCATCTTGTAACTATTACTTTCAAATTGTACTTTTTGGTAAGACATAGAAGCCCAGATTTTAAAACCTGCCCCCTTTTTTAAATTAATGCAATATTTTAATTCAATAAGAATTTCATATGTTCATACAGTGTATTTTGAGCATGTTCAATCCTCACTACTCCTCCTAACTCCTCCCAAATTCTCCACTGTCCAGTATTACAGTAGCATTGAAGGCTCACTAACAGAATGCTTTTGCCTCCTGGGAAAAAGCATGGAGCCTACCCTCATGGTGGAGGTATGTCATTGTCTCCTTTCTTTAGAGTTAATGCAGTTGGACCAGTCAACCATCTGGTCCAGGGACCAATCCTCAGAAAGGTGGGTCCAACTTAAGCCGTGTTAAAGAAGGGGGAGGAATAACTTAACCTTTCATTAAATGTCATACTAATCCTCCCTGGATTCCCACCTCCTGCTGCAGTCACCACAAGTTATCATGAATCTCCTTCGCCTGAATCCACTGGCACCAATAATTCCTCAGCTCAGGACAAGGGTTAAGAAGGTGAGAACCTCCTCCTTTCATTGTGGAATGTTGATTGGCTTGACGGTGTGTTAGTCTAGTGTAGATAAGCACAGCTACTACAGGTTCATAAGCAAAGCAGACCTGTCAGGCCTAGGAGACACTTTCAGTCTGACCCTCCCCTACCTCTGGCTCTTACAATCTTCAGTCCTACTTTTGTGATGGTCCACCACGGAAGTAGAAGGGGAGAATATTTTAAACAAAGAGGGTCTGTGGAAGAGTCAGGGAAATAAGAGAGCATATAAGAGGATGAATATACTAAGCATGTGTATAAGTATAATACTACAAAAATTTAATTTAGAAAGAAACATTGTATAGAGCTAAAATACTTTTGATATGTCTCTACATTAAAATCAAGGTCAATAAATAGAATTCTTATAATTCTATATTGACATATAGATAGGGTATCACTGAACTTGAAAACCCATAGCTCTGTAAGTGTTTGACTGAGGCAGCTCCTTCAGCCATAGCCACCTCTAACTACTGAAACATGTACAAATTTCCCCCAGCTGTTACTTTCCAGTGCATCTCATAAATTTTTTATGTAACTGATTCATTCTCACTGTCAGTTATGATTTCCCATCTACCACATCAGACTATAAAACCGTAACTAGTAAATGAAGGGAAAGGACTAGATACAATGTTTGTGATACAAATAAGGAGTCATCGTTGACCTAACAGCAAATGCTGAGTGTATTCTATGTTACATGGAGAATTTTAAGCATGGCCTTGACGCAGAAGAACAATAAATAAAACACACGAAATTTTGAGTTCATTCTTCATTTTATACTCACTTTACCAGGGGTATAAAAGAAATTCCCATATTTTAACTACAGCTTACAGGCACACAAAAACTAAATAAAGTTTAATCACGTACTATAGTTGCTAAAGCATCATAGTTAAATAGTAAAATCATATGCTAGAAGATGTTGACACTTTTACAGAATTTCTAAGGATGTTATTGATCAGTTAGGATTTTTTCTTCTCTTTCTTGTATTTTTATATTTTTCAAAAATATTTTTCCTGTTTATATGTCTCTTAGAAAAACTGTCAACAATTATAGCAGAAACTTAAATGGAAGAATACAGAAAAATAGAATTAAAATCTATTGGCTGAAAAATAATCATTGTTTTTCTTTTAAAATGAATAAATAGAATAAGTGCAAACTTCAGTTAGAAATTGATCTATGATTTTGAAAGCTGGAGGAAATACCAGAACGACAATACCACATATTTTGCAAAAACAACATAGTTATTTCATTTGGCTCTAGCCCATAATTTATAGATCATTATAAACAATTGAGCAAAGCAACAGGCCCCTGGAGCCTCTTCAAAAGAATGATGCAAATAGCAGTAAAAAAATTAATAAGCAACAGATGCATTCATGAGCATTTTGTGTAACTGGCTGTGAATATAGTATGTGCTGTTTTGTTGATGTCTGTGTTCTTTTCACACATGTACCATTTATAGCTATAGGTACCCTACAAAACTTACAGTCACAAATGGCTTGGAACTTATCCAAAGTAATGCTAACAGAATAATAAAAGATAAGCACCCATGGTGGAAAAACATCTTTTCTCCCAGCTAAATATTCTTTTTGTCTTCCCTCAAAAACATACAACTTGTGGAAAAGTACAAAAAAAAAGTAATGGCTTGCCAGGATTATTCTTCTGGAATAATTTAATAGGCAAATCAATCCCATCCAATGGCTCATTTTGTTTATTTCTTTCTTATGCATATTTCAGACAGAAAACTTCTGATTGACACTGACTCGGCAATGGCTCCACTGTCCACATCCTTCAACAGCCGGCTACTTACAAAAGCAGTAAATAATGAAGATGCCGCTTAGGCTGAGAAGACAGTGGGATTGAATGTGCTCATAGACGTCTTAAAAAAAATAATAAAGACAAGGTGTATGATTGCATAGCTCCCTTCCCATACTGTCTTCCCTCTATTCTTCACTTCTAAATGTAATAAAGATACAGCAAGTGTCCTCTGGGTTCCAGGAACCTGGAGTAGATGGTACAACCACAGCTTCTGTTGTCATAGACAATGGGACTTACTGACAAAAAGTTTAAGATTATATATAAATTAGTTTTGATCCCAAGATATTCACAAGTCTAGCTAAATACTCTAGTAAATAATAACCATTGAATGTGTTCCTTCAGATAGCGAGACCTCATTTGCTCAACACTCATTTATTTCTGTCATGTCTGATTCTACCAGAACCATTGTTGCAAACACACAGAAAGTGCAGTAGAAAATGTCCTCACTGTAACAAACTAAGCCAAAGAGCTATACATATGGCCTTGGAGAGATTGCCAATTTTACCAAATAGAGCTGGTAAAGTGCCCATAGAAGAAATGGAATTTAATTCCACTCTTTAAGGAGAAATACACATTTTTTTCAGCCAGTCAAAAAATAAAAAGGCTGCTTAGGGAAGAGATGGAATCACATTTTTAAAACAAAAGCATAGACACACACACAGCAGGGGGATGCGTAATGCCTCACAATGAATCATAGCTGTAAAATCTGAGAACAGAAAGATTTTCTGCTGTATATTACCTCCGTCAGGAAACCATGAACATGAATTTGTGCTTTTGATTGCTGTAGATAATTAGAGACTTAGGAAACTAGAAGTTGGGAGAAGGAAGTAGCAATAAATATTCCAATAGAACAAAAGAAGAGGAAACATAATAAAATGGTAGAAGAAATAGGAGGATTGACCAACGAAATAAGATTGGGAAGAACCTTACAAATAAGTTCCCAACATATGGGTAGAAGATCTCTGGGGCTGAAGGTTACTGTAGAGAGATCACATTGCTGGGTATGCATTATTTTCAAAATTAACACCATTGAACCTTACACTGTGAAAGGCTCAAGGACCTCCTCATGCTTGTTCATCTTAGACTGTATGTATTACTATAAGAAACAACACTTATAAAAAGTAAATTCAAGTCATGAAAAGAAAGGCCCTAAGTCTATGGATGGTGTATGGGTACAGGAATCCTTGAGTAACATGAACGAGGCTGGCTTGCTGTTGTTGGGGGTTTCTATCCCACCCAGTACCCCACAACTGTTTAGCCCCAAAGAAAATCACACATAGGTCTCCATAAATTATAAGCTGATTGACTCATTAGCTCTAGCCTCTCACTGGCTAACTCTCACATCTTGATTAACCCATTTTTCTGATCTATGTTAGCCATGTGGCTCAGTACCTTTTTCAGTGAGGCAGATCACATCCTGTTGCTTCTGGGGTCTGGGCAGAAGTGTGAGGAATCAACTTCCTCCTTCCCAGAATTCTCCTGTTCTTATTACATCATTTCTACTTCCTGTCTGGTTTTCCCACCCATATTTCCTGCCTGGCCAATCAGTGTTTTATTTATAATATGATTGACAGAATACAGACAATTCTCCCTCACCACTTCCCCCTCTTTTAAAAAAGAAAAAAAGAAAAATATCCATAGTCCATTTTTTGGGAATGTGGGCATAGTATTCCAGGCTACTTCCAGCTGGTTGGAGGTGCTGATAATCTTATGGGGACCTAAAGAAAATTTAGAATTATGATCAAGTCCTGATTGAAGTATCCTGTGAGTCTTGATCATCTCAGGCAGCAGTCTTGAACCTTTTCTGGATGAAGAACTCAGACATATGGACCATCTATTCCTGCCAGAGACTTTTCAGGTGGTCTTTCTTAATCAAACTGGATTTTTCTTAACTCTGAACAAATCCACAGCCTCTCACTTTCTGTGGAAACAAAAGCAAAATCTCTTCTCCAAAGTAACATACCTTTTGACTTCAATTTTGAAGCCAAGTTTTCAAAATACCTATCTTGGATTAATTCTGCAGCATTTATAAGCAAATATCTTTTAGCAGCTGTTGTTCCTTCCTCAGCATTCAAACAATTCAAAGAGAGTATAATAACATACAGTAGCAAGATTCTCTGTGTATTTTCCATCTTTATGTGGTTTTATTTTAACCTCTTTTTATTTTTACTTTTAATTTTTGGCTTTTTGAGACAGGTTCTCTGTATATCATTGTTCTGGAACTCCCTCTGTAAACCAGGCTATCCTTGAACTCATAGAGATCTGTCTGTCTCTGCCTCTCAGGCTTCTTTCT
>NC_022010.1:94513723-94524447 GCF_000317375.1 Microtus ochrogaster
ACCCCCCAGCTGTTTAGTCCCAAAGAAAATCACACATAAATCTCTATATATTATAAGCTGATTGGCCCATTAGCTCTAGCCTCTCACAGGCTAACTCTCACATCTTAATTAACCCATTTTTCTGATCTATGTTAGTCATCTGGCTCAGTACCTTTTTTTCAGTGGGGCAGATCACATCCCGCGGCTTCGGTGGTCTGGGCAGGGCTGGGAAGAATCATCTTCCTCCTTCCCAGAATTCTCCTGTTCTCATTACATCACTTCTACTTCCTGTCTGGTTTTCCCACCTATATTTCCTGCCTGGCCAATCAACATTTATTTAAAACATGATTGACAGAATACAGACAATTCTCCCGCACCAGGTACAATGTGCTAACAGCATCAAATTCATATTACTCATTTATAAGCATTATTTAGATAAAGGAGACATTGAAAATGTGGTTCTAGGGATCACAGATTATAAGTGAATATAACCCAATCGGTATATTAACCCAAAAGAATGCATAGGCATCATCAGTATTCTCATTGCATGCTTGGTGGGATGTTTCCATAATGTTTCTTTCAATAAATGTAACGTATACTCAACAGAACTTTGTTACTTATAATATCTAATGTCTATAACCTTATTTCTACACACTGGATTATAAAATTCTCATTTCAAAGCTTCAGAAATCTATCTTTAAATATAAAAGTTGGAATATTACATTATATTCAGCTAAATCCAAATGCACTTGTTTATACTCATATATATGAGTATATATAACTTGGAAAACTGAAATCAAACAGTTACAAAGTATACTCCGAAATTTACTTAATAAGAAGTCAAAGAAAAATCTTAGGCAAATTTGTATATAAAACAGTAATTGCTAGATTATTATCTTAATCTTACTCTTCTTGATATGAGACTTGGTTTGCCTTCTTTATTCTTCTTGGATTTTCACCTTTTGTGTCTTCTTTAAAATACTGAGAGACTTTCTAGAAGCATTATGTAAAATTTAACTTTTATTGAAAAAACATGTCCTAAGTATAAAAGCATGAATTCTCCAATATGGAAGATAATCTACATTCGGACTTCTGAAAAACAGGAACTATTTTTAACTACATCTATCTCTTGGTGAGCTAAAAAAAAATTAGATAATCTTAATTAAAATTTAAGGTTTCATTTATGAAACATAGCAATAAGAATACTTAATATACAGAAAAAAAACAGCTACAATCTGGCCTTGCCCAGGAACCATATGTAAACCATATACAGTAGCTTCTTGGAACCTGAAAGGCTCAAAGTCACAATAGATCAGTTAATACCATGTTGATGTCCTCTCCAAAATTCCCTCATTTGTTTCATAACCATGAAACATATGTTAACAAAATTTTTAAAAAGCCTTTTAAATTAATTTTTAGATTAATATACAAAGCCATGGATTTTATTGTCATTTTTTGAATATGTGTCATGATACTTTGTTCTCATTCATTCCCCTTCCCCTCTGATTTCCCCTATATTCCCTCAGTGTTTCTTTTTGTACCGTTTCTGTTGCTAACTCAACAAAAATTTGTACTATTGTGACTTACTTTTAAAACTCTCCCTCATACTTTGGAAAGCAAACAGACTACAATGCTCTATTAGCTTAACAGTAATAAAAATGAACATCAATATTAAGGCGATTTAGGTAAAACTTATTAACAATGATTTCTAAAAAGTATGAGTGAAGCTAACAACAGCAACAAAAGTAGGAGCAAATTCTTTGGGGATCTGGGGGACAGTTCAATCAATAGACTATTTACTGGAAAGTATGAGGACCTGAGTTAAATTTGCAGGTAGGCATGAGGCTATAGAAAATGCTTAATGGTTAAGGTTATGCAGTGCTTTTCCAGGGCACCGAAATTCATAACAGAACCACCTCTAGATACCAACAACACCTGGACTCATACACACAAAAGAAAGGAAGAAAGGAAGGGAGGAAGGAGCTTGTTAGACATTTAGACATTTTTGTTAATACTTTAATTTTGTCTCCTCAAAAACTTATGCTCAAATTTTATTGTAATTTTTAGTAACATTAGTAGTTGAATCTAAAAAAAATTGGAGGCAGTATGAGTCCTACACACAGACTAATGCAAATGACGTTGTGAAGGAAGGGTCAGGTGTGGCCCCCCAAAGGTTCCTTTCTCTTCTGCCTTTTACCATGAACTGACTCAACAACAAGCCCTGGAAGATGCCAACAACTCAGTTTTGAACTTACCAAGCTTTAAAATGGTAAGCTAATACATTTATAATTATTGTGATTTACCCAGTATGTGGCATTCTGATACAGCAGCACAAAATGGAGAAACTTTCCTTTAATGTCTCTGGTTCACAGGGATGGATTCTGACAGCAAATGGAATGAAATGAAACCTTCTGTGCATTTATATGAATTTATATGAGTAGATTTAGTTCTCTTCATTAGTTGGGATTTCCTGTTAGACATGGTTGTGAAAGATACATTATCATATCCTTAGCACTGTATCGGAAATGTTGCACCAAACTTACTCTAAGGAAGAATAAACAAAGGAAAATTTGACAAGAACACCATTCCTGTAATGCATCACCAACACAAAATAAAACAGAAGTACAGGACTGTCCCAAAGAGTACCAACTGCTTTCACCTACCCATCAACAGAAGAAATTCTAAATTGAGACTAGTCAGAAAATTGGGTAAGAGCATTTTTATTTTATATTATAATGTATGCTATATAGATTTCATTTTATATTTATCAGTATCTGTGAACATAAATTTTAGCTCTCATGGTTGCCTAGGTAACAGAACTTCCTAGCCAATAGACTGAGAGAACAAGACTTGTGTACTAAGAAAGGAATAATGAAAAAATTTTAAATTCTTAATGAATTCTTAATTTCTAAATACACAACTCAGTAATAGAGGGAATAGAAGAATACACAGGTGTTATGTTCAGTCTCCAGCAACACACACAGAGGCATACATGCATATGCACACAGCAGAGGTGACTGGCTTAGTTCAGCAAGTCATCCTTAAAAGGAATAGTAACCCAAGCAAGCAAATTTGAAAAGAGTATGTACATTTTGTAGAAACTTTACTTTGGTATATTTACAATTAATATACATTGTTTTGAACATAATGATAATAAATACATATTTCCTGCTCCAATGATATGTTAGAGAGAAACATTTGAACTTATCTCTTACTTGTTTTTAGAGTTCTGCTGGTTCACTTAGCATTACTTGTGTGGGTCACATGATTTATGTGAGAATAAATTTCATCTAACATTGATAACAAATTTAAATCAATAAATAAATATCAGGTGAAAATTGAAAGAAACCCTTCTTTAAAGATTGCTAGCTGAGTCAATTTCCTTACTCTCTTCCTTCTCCATATTTCTTGTGTGCTGCACTTCTACATAAATATGAAAGGCAACTTGCTGGATAATATGACTGTCCAAGATCAGGAAACATCTAGCAAGCTATTAAAAATAAATAAATAAACAAACAAACAAACAGCATTTCCTCCTAGTGCTTGAAATTTGTGTAAAATCAATGGAAGTCTAACCTAACACAACTCTGTCTTACTGAAGCCAAGTTTGCCCCATCCCTCTAGTTTCTGTCACAGCTACTCCAGGGATTCTGGGACTTCTCAGAGAGTTGCCCTCAGAATGGCCCCTCTCATATAAGAAGTCAATGAAAATCAACCAAAGATAGACAATAGGCCCTAAAACACAAAGCCGGTCCACTGCAGACACACACTTCTTCCTTGTTTGATCATCTCTTGAGTGTGTCTTCTCATTGTTAACTCATGGCAGGCCTTCACACTGACTTCCTAGAGGAAACATAACACTTGAATCTCCGGGAACTGATTCATTTCGTTTCAAGACATTCAAAAGACCCTGGTTGTGAAACGCAATCCTTTCAAAACTGCCTGCACTCACAGAACGTTTAACACAATCCAAGCACTGAGAGTAGCAGTTTTATGTGGACTGCCGCATGACAATGAAATTTCTCAGATTACCATTTTTAAAGAGTTCTCCCATGTGCGTCAATGGCAAGAGATTCATTTTCCAAACCTGTACCGTTTCCTTGGTGAGTCAGGCTCGCAAACCTTATATTGCCGTCATTGTTTGTATTACAAAATAATGAATTCCTAAAGTGAGAAGAAAAGCCACATATAGTCTCTATGAAATTCCTAGCTGAAAAAGTCATTTCGAATACTTTGCCTTCTGAACTATTGCTTAATGTCACCTGGGACCAACACTGTGCAAAATAGAGTACACACGGGATCAGAAAACACAATCATGGAACCCATACATTGGGAAAATGTACTCAGGTGGCTAGCAAAGAGAATAAACATGAACACATGAATTTGGTGTGTTGTTTTTTTCTAACTATGTAGCATTATGTAGCAATCTAGAGGCAGTTTTTCTTTTTCTCACTGTGGTTACTTGAGTGCCAACAGTCATTGTTTGGCCTTCTTCACATGCTTAATACCGAATCAATTCTTAGCTTCCAAGCCACATACACAAACTATTTTTCCCTTAGAAAGTACTCATCTGGTGGCTTAATAAAAAGCCTTTAGTAGCTGGAAAGAAAAATATTGCTGGCTTGTTTTTAATTTATAGCTAATCTAGACTTACACAAAATATCTCTGGCAGCATCATTCAAATGGGAAGATAAAGAAATGAAAGAGTTAGGGATGAAATCTCTCTATGACTGTGTGATTCCTGTCTTTCCCATCACTGTACCATGTAGTGATGCATAAGATGTCAAAGAGAAATGACAGCAGGGAGTAACACAGGCACAGGTGGCTGGCTCTTACAGAATGCTGGCTGCTCATTTGATGGGTGATCTTCATATGGTAGAATAAACAGCCACCAAATTTTCCTGGGGTCAAAAAAAAAAACCTCACTGATGGTTCTGATCAATTCACACAATTCTTGTAATAGTAGAGCAAGGAATCAGGGAGATTGGCACTAGGCTATGAGTCACAGTCAAAGCCCCAGTGACAGCAGTAGTTTCTGAGTGTTGACTATGCTCTGATCACTCAGCATCATACTCTTACTGCTACAGCAACTCCTCCCCTTTTTTTTAGCAGATATGAAAAATGGAGCTTAAGAAAATCATCCAAATTGACAGGGATAACAGACCGTGGACTAGATAAAAGGAACCTGTTTTCGTCCTTAGTGCCAATATCCTGTTTTTAACACACAGTGCTCTTTCCTTATCTAAAAAGATGAAATTGGAGCAGATGACAAGGAAGTTATAGAAAATTTATTTCAAACTTTGGAGATCACATCAAAACTCAGGGCCAGAAGAACGCTGTTGTTGTTCTTGCTTTCTCATCCATCTGCAATCAGGGACCATGAGATGGTGTCGTCCAAATTCAGGGAAGTCCTGACATCTTCAGGTAGACATGTCTGGAACACCCACAAAGACATGCTTGGAGGTACATCTTCTATGGGATTTCAGTTCTAGACAGGTTGACAATGAAAGCTAATCATAACAAGAAGCATTGAGGAAGTCAAGAAATTATAATTTTTAATATCCTAATTTTCATTCATCTTGACATGACAATGTTATGTCAATGTTACATTATTGTCAATGGGATGCTAAATCTTTAAAAAAATGTCTATAATTTTTGAAAAGATAACACAATAACAAAACTACACAAATAGTAAGTTTGATCAGTGGGACTTTACATGTATAAACTATGACTTTCCTATCCAAAAATAACTGATAAACTTTTGAAAATAATTCAATCAAAAATAACTTTATCCCTGTGTTCACCTGACCCAGTGATTCTCTGCCATTGATGGAATCACAGTTTTGCATGATTTCAAACCCAAGATGAAACATAAGAAGTGTGATGATTTGAAGGAAAGTAGCCCCCAAAGAGAGTGGCATTATAAGGAGGTGTGGCCTTGTTTGATGTGGGAGTGTCTTCTTTCTATCTGTTGCTTTCATTGGTTAATTAATAAAGAAAACTGCTTGGCCTGATAGGGCAGAATTTAGATAGGTGGAGTAGACTGAACAGAACGCTGGAAAGAAGGGAAGTGAGCCAGATCCTCACGCCTCTCCTCTCCAGGGCAGATGCAATGGAGCCTGCCAACAGGTCAGACATGCTGAATCTTTCCCGGTAAACCACCACCTCGTGGTGCTGCACAGATTAGTAGAAATGGATTAATCAAGATGTGAGAACTAGCCATTAAGAGGCTAGAACTAATGGTCCAAGCAGTGTTTAAAAGAATATAGTTTCTGTGTAATTGTTTTGGGTAGAGCTAGCACCCGGCCGGTAGCTGGGACGGGAAGCAGACCGCCGCTTTTATAGCACTTGTTGAAGTAGGTATGGCCTTGTTAGAGAAAGTATGTCACTGTGGAGTCGAGCTTTGTGGTTTCATTTGCTCAGGCTTCACTCAGTGTGACAAACAGTCCAGTTCCTTTCCTGTTTCCCTCTGATCAAGATTTAACCAGCACTAACTATGTCTGCCTGCATGCTGCCATGCTCCCTGCCATGATGAAAATAGACAAAACCTTGAACTGTAAGCTGCCACCTCAATTAAATGTTTTCCTTTATAAGAGCTGCCATGATTATGGAGTCTCTTCATGGCAATAGAAATCCTAACTAACAAAGAAGTTGGTACCAGGGACTGGGGCATTGCCATGGTAGGTTTTACCATAACTCTGTTTGAAAGAATTTGGACTTTGATCCTTTGGGTTAGGAACGCAATGCAATGTTTTATGCAATGTTTAATGGGCCATCCTGGTAGAAGCATAGAAGACGATGGTGCTAAGTGTTATTTGAACTGTGGAATGTTGACTCAAAAGGTTTCAGAGGAGATCATTCTTGTGATATTTTGGTAAAGAATGTGGCTTCTTTTTTGTCCTTGTCCACAAAGTCTGTCTAAGGTTAAAGTGAAGAGGTTTTAGTTAATTCCATGAACTAGAAAGTCTCAAAATAGCCCAGTATAGACTCTATTGTATGATTCTTAGTGTTAACTCCAATGAAGATTTATAATGAAAAGGAGAAAGCTGAGCAAATAAAAATGCAAAATATACAGATTGAGAAAGGGGGCACCAGAAAGTGAAATAGAGCTAAACCCTGTGTTCAAGGAGATAAGCAGGTTAAGAAATGGAGTAAGGGGAGTGGTATCCTCAGGGTCAGGTCCCAACCAGCTAAATTTCCAATGTATGAAAGAAAGAATTAAAGGAAAGTTTAGAGTCAGGTGTGGTGGTGCATGTTTTTAATCCCAGCACTTAAAAGACAAAGACTGGAAAATCTCTAAATTTGAGGCCAGCCTTATCTATAGTCCAAGTTTCAGGATAGCCAAGTTAGGTAGTGAAAGTCAGAAATCTGGTGAAGATATATTTGAATGAGGGGCACATACTCCAGTTCCAGCAAACAGAAAATCTTGGCAGCATTAGTCACATGGTTCTGGAGTTAAGAATAAGAGAAAAGAGTTATGGAATAAAGCTACTGAAGCTAGCCGTGTTTCAGGGTTATCCCAGAATGTAGGCCTAGAAAGGCCGTTGTATGAAGCTGTGAAGATAAAGCCTGAATTACATTGAAGAACCCAAAATGTTAGAGATACCAGAGCCATGGGAAAGCTGCTGAGAAAAGTTGCTAACAGGAAGTGGAGCTAGTCCAAGAGAAAGAAGTGTGTTGAACTCAACAAAGCTGAACAGAGTTGGAGATCTGAAGAATGTTTTGACATCAGATGTGGAGATGCAGAGTTCAGAGTTTGCCCAGTTGCTTTTGCATCTTGCTTTGACTCAGTATTTCCTCACTATGATTCCTTCCCTATATTTTTGAAGGGTATCCTGTGCTATTATATATTTGAAATATGTGATCTGATTTGTGATTTTGATTTTATAAAGGATTACAGTTAATAGATTATATGAATCTCAGAAGAGAATTTGAACATTAAACTTAAATATTTTGAGACTGTGATAGACAATGGATATTTTGAATTTGGACTGAATTCATTTTTGCCATATGATATGGTTTCAAGTCCTCGGGGGACAGAGAATGGAATGTGGTGGTTAGAAAGAAAATGGCAAAACTCCAAAGGAAGTGGCATTATTAGGAGTTGTGACCTTGAAGAAGAAGGTGTGGCCTTCCTGGGAGAAGTGTATTGTTGTGGGAGTGGGCTTTAAGGTCTCTCTTCATCAAGCTTTGCTTAGTGTGACCATCAGTCAATTTTCTAATTATGCCTTCTAATTAAGATGTGGCCTATACCATGACTATCCACATGTTGCCATTCTCCTTGCCATGATGATAATGGACTGAACCTCTGTACTGTAAGCTGCCACCTCAATTAAATGTTTTCCTTTATAAGACTTGCCATAATCATGGTGTCTCTTCATATTAATAGAAACCTTAAGATAGCAGGCATTCTTTGATCAGGAAAACACATACCACCATTTTTCCCATCAGTGGCCCATGGGAGCATCACTTGCTGATCTTTTTAATCACTGAATGAAGGCATCTAATAGCATAATTTGTTCTTTTATTACAACTAAGAAATATGTTACCAGGGCTTTTGTATTTCCATTTATAAGATGAGCAAAATGTTGACATTCACCCTGAAATTTAATGACCGAATTCTTTCCTCTCCTTCATTTTAAGAATTTTACCACTGTGTGATTTCTAACTCCAAATCTTCGGGTATGAGTATATATACTGGAGGAAAGTAAAAAGGGGTAATTCCCAGAGTAGAGGGTGGAGGAACAATAGCAAGGAGAAAAGTAGAGTACATACAAGTCATTTGATAGGGGAAAAGGGGGGAAAGAGAAGAAAGGGACATAGAGATTAAACACAGACAGACACACACACACATTCATACACATCACATACAATCTAGGGCCTACAAGATTATTCGGTAGGTAACCAATTCTAGAAACCTAAGCACACTCCCGGGATCCAAACAGAGGAAGCAGAGAAATGACTCCCAGAAGTTATCCTCCAACCTTCTCATGAGCGGAGTGCCACAAACACTAAGTAAATTAAATGCAATTTTTGAAAATTGGAAACAATCTGTCTTCCTTTCTGTGTAAACAGTAATTTGAAGAAGAAAATCAACACTGTTTCTTTCATTTTTGCCACAAAGACACCAGCCAGGAAGGATGACCATAATCCAAGCCCTTCTTGCCACAGCCTTGCTGGAGGCAACCTTGCCCAAAGTTGTTTTCTCTCTTTACTCTCCAGTCTCTTATGTTCATGTTATCATTTGTTCGTGCTCAGGAACCTGAGTTTCTCAACTTGTTCTGACTATTGGTCAAATAAAGTAGGGAACTTCAACAAGGAGGCATGAGCACTTTTTTTTTTTTTACATAAAATGGTAAGCTTTAACTAGAGGGCTTTTGTTTCAGGATCATTAGAATGCAAACTGAGTTGTTAAAATACCCCATACCTGCTTTCAATTAAAGAACCTAAGAATGTAAATACTCATAGTAACACAGTAATTGCTGAAAAACCCTTCACCTTTGTTCCTTTGGTTCATTGGGTCTTCCCATTTATAATTATACCCATCCCATAGTTTCAGTTATCAAAATGTTTAGCCCATGTAGCCCCTTTAGGAACTTGAAAGTCACCGTGCACTTAGCAGTTTATATCCATTAGAATATTCCACATTTTATATTTGTGTATGTAACGGTTATTATAGCTATTAGAAGAGACATATGGTTACATAAATAATAACAAGTAAAAGGGTCCATGAAAACACAAACCACAAATCGTTCTTCAACCCCATTATTTCACATTGGAAATAACACTCTTGGAAAGAAAATCCCCATTTGCAGTGAAATTAGCCTCCACTTTGATTTTTCTTACTGGTGATGCAGCCCTTCTCCTTTTCACATAATGGCACACGTTATCATAAACAGATATTTGCATAATGGAAAAGCGTATAATCTAAACATCTGGAGTCTTCCACATATGGCTCATTAGTTGTTGCTACAAAAGCCAGTGAGGAGGCCAACTTGATGCAATTAAATGCGACTGGAAAAGTACATGCCTCTCACATTTTTAGTTATCCATATGTATATGGTTGGCAGACAATTCAATATGGTCACAGGAATTTCGAGAAAGCAGAGCTTTCTATAGTGTGGTCTGTTAACCATCAATGTGCTACTTCCTGGAAATGGGATTGGAGTAAGGGAGAATGAGAGTTCTGGGCTGCCAGCCACTGCTGCACATTACCAGAGTGAGAGAATATCTAATACATAAAGAAATTCAGTCAAGTATCAGGATTTCATGCCTGTTCTTCATGAGGGTCAGAATTGGCTTTGACATAAAATGATACAGAATGGTAAGAAGAAAGGCTTTATCCAGGTTTCTTTAACTTGCAAAGACAAAAGAGGTGATTTCTGGCAATTCCTTTTCATTGCTCTCATCTGACACCAGTCTGCAAAGTGTGTGGCCTGCCCAGAGTCGAAGCAAGAACACAAGTCATTAGCCTTGAGGACTGGGCAAGCTTGCCTGGAATGGGAGCCAACAGCTAAGAAGGGCAGTGAACAGCAGGCACTGACTCTTTTTCAATTTTTTTTAAAGTAAGCTATCTTTTCTCATTTTACATACCAATCCCAGTTCCCACTCCCTCCTCTCCTCCCATTTCCTCCACCTTCCCTCCCCACCCGACCCCAATCCACTCCTCAGAGAGGGTAAGGCTTCCCATGAGGAGTCAGCAAAGTCTAGCACATTCCTTTGAGGAAGGACCAAGGGCATCCCTA
>NC_022010.1:94530183-94531958 GCF_000317375.1 Microtus ochrogaster
TGTAGAAGAATGAAAATTAAATTACATGAGTGAGGAAATACATGATCCCCCACCCATGTATTTCACCTGCTGGTCCATATAGTGTCATTTATTTTGAATATTTAATAAATCCTCAAAAATAGAGTTCTATCATTGCAAGGTATCAGAATCAAATAGGTTTATCTCACAAAATAAGGTTCTCATATCTCCTTTAGTCCAGCAGATTCTAGCCCTAACAGCATATCCATTGCAGTTATACATTTGGCAACCCAGAGCAGTGACTACCAGATGACTCTGTGAAGTAGCCTAGGCAGTGACATCCTGACCTGAGCTACCATTTCATTTATTACTCATCAACCATAACTTCAGCCCAATATTTATATAAAAGTTCTTCAGTTCCTGAGTATCAAGATCACCTTATTTTCCTCTCTCCTCCATGACTATTATTCAAATGATATTCATATACACGTTTGTTATATAGTCTGTAGAGTCATTACAGTATAGATTTTCCATAAGAGCTAAATTACACATATAGTTACCTCTGTTTATTTTCATATTTGTAGAAATATATACAGATACATAATATTTCAGGGAAGTTTATGTTTTTCAAAACCTTAAAAGAGATGGGTAGGTTCTTTGTCAAGCAAATGCAGGCCTGTTGCTGCCTTGAATAATCAAGATTAAGTTTCTGTCCAATGTATATCTTGGCTACACTTCAGATCAGTAGTGGAAATGTTTGCTCTAGAAGTAAAGGAAGCAGACATCTTTGTACCCGGTTACAAAATTTTTGAGTTCCTTAAGTTTAGAGCTTTCTTCTGTCCTGTTTGCATTCCCCCACAGGGAAATCATGCTACAGAAGCAACATAGAGCTGCTAGCCCTAGGGCTCCTGTGACTCTTGAAGATAATAAACTCCCCTGAAGGTCTCCATATCCCGCATGCATCCATGGATCTGTGGTAGGTTAAATTGTTAGTTTTCAAGGTTGATACAAAAAATAATCCAACTCTTCACAGTTTAAGACACCTCAGGATGCTGTGTAATTCAGGTAAACATCACATGCTTATCAAGATCCATTCCAAAAAAAATGCTACATTGATATAAAGTTACAATCACAGACATTCCTACTACATAGTGAGAAAAAAGGAGGTACTAACAGGGAACATCACCATCGCCAAACTTAAAACTACTTATGATAGAAACAAAGCTAACTGTTGCTTGACATTCTGTACTTCTTATGGACTATCACAGTGCTTCTAATCTATGTACTTACGAGTACATTTTATGGAGATTTGTATTGAAAACTTAGAGGACAGAATTATATAATTTCCAAACTATTCTGCTGTTTGGATTGATTTGAACCCCTAATTTATCATGAGTTCTTCCAAAGCAATATCTGCAGTACACTAACACTAACCCTGATATCCAGGATAAATACCGGTGAGGGCCCAGTATTGATAGAGCAGCAGAAGCCAGAGGCCTCAAGCCAGACTAATGATCCATTGCAAAGAGCACTTACAAGTAAAGATGTATGGCCTAGTAGTGTACTGTGTGACTCACTGGACTACACCACAGCTTTCATTTATATTTCATTTATTTCCATTTATATTAAGGGATATTGATGATCAGTGATTGCTATCTCCTGTTAATTTAGTTTTCATTGCTGGTGATGTTAATTTGCGTATCTTTTCCTTCTTTGGAATTTGATGCTATGAGACCATCAATTGTGTTTTGTTGGTGTAGCCAACTTCCTTGGGTTGGAGTTTTCCTTCTAATATTTTGTGTAGGGTTGGGTTTGTG
>NC_022010.1:94532598-94534772 GCF_000317375.1 Microtus ochrogaster
TACTTCAGTGACAATTGGCTGAAGGAGTGGAAGATCCTCCCGCAGCAATATTTTCCATGATTTTGAGTTGAACTTTTTCACCTTCTTCTATACCTATTATTCTTAGATATGGCCTTTTCATGGTGTCCCATGTTTCCTGGATATTTTGGGTTAAGCTTTTGTTAGATTTAATGTTTTCATTAACTGATGAGTCTATTTCCTCAATTATATCTTCAGTGCTTGAGAGTCTCTCTTCCATCTCTTGTATTCTGCTGTTCATGTTTATGTTGTGGTTACCGATAGTTTTCTCATTATTTCTGTTTCTATAATTACCTTGGCTTGTATTTTCTTTATTGTCTCTATTTCAGTTTTCAAGTCATGAATAGTTTCTTTCATATTTTTTATTTCTTTTTCTTGGTTGTCTTTAAGTGATTTGCTGATGTCTTCCTATTTTTTATTTGTCTTTTCCTCCATTTCTTTAATAAAATTTCTCATTTTCTCTTTAAGAGTTTCAAACATTCTCCTGAAGTTATTTTTTAGGTCAATTTCTTCTGCTTCTTCTATATTGGGTTGTTCAAGTCTTGTTGGTGTAGGGTCTTTAGGTTTTACTAATGTTGTATTGCTCTTTGTGGTGTTGCATATGTTCTTATCTTTTCACTCATCTTTTTTTTCTAATAGGTGTGGTTGGGGCTGTCCGAGATTCTGTTGATTAATCTTCTATGTGTCAGTGAATCCAAGGCTCAGATGGTTGTTCCTCGTGGTACATTCAGTGCCACAGTTCTAGTTACCCTGTTGATTACTCATGTTCCTGGAGATAGCTTAGCACTCTTGGGCTTTGCTTCACTCCCTTTGAGTTTGCTGTCTCAGGCCTACTTTGGCCTAGGTTACTGGCTTTGACCTGTTTCTGTACATCCTGGTCTGGATCCCTTTCTGCAGAGGTCCCTGTCTTGGAGTTGGTCCTGCAAAGGTCTCTGACTCTAGTCTATTTCCTCAGAGTTCCCAGGCTCAGCTGTCTATAATTCCTATCCCTAAACCACTCCCCCCTCCCCCATAGAGTCCTATTGGACTTGGGACACAGCAGAATGGTCACAGGATTTGACTAATGCATGGTTTACTCATGGCTCATCAACCACTGATGGAACAAAAACTAAATGGAAAATGGCACCCTATAAAGCAAGGGGTGAAATGGCTCTTACAGGAAGGAACCACCAGATCAGCACAACATGCTGAAGTAAGAGCAGCACTATTGGCTACAAGGCAAACATCTAAGGAAGGCAAAAGGAAAATCTACATCTTCTCCAATTCATGGTACAAGTGCAATGGTATAGCTATATGGTAATCAAAATGAAAAGCCACTAACTAGCAGATAAATAGCAAAGATATATGGTTATAGGAAGCATGACTGTAAATAGCAAAACCTATTAAAACTTAGCAAAAACATGAAATTTTATAGAACACACATAGACAAGGCAGACAATCTGAAAATAATGAAATAGTGAACAAATTGGAATCCTGTTTAGTTAAGACCAGAATGTTAAAATTTGTCAGGAAACAGGTCAATAATTTGAATAATTACCAAGAATAAATTAGTAAGAATGATGGATTACACATTCAAAAAACTGGAAAATTTATCCCTAACACTAATAAAATACAAGAGCCAAATTAAACAGGAAAACTTTATGAGAATAACTATTATGAGGAATTGTTCTCCAGGTGGTTGTTCACAGCTTTAATCTCAGCACTTGGGAGGCAGAGGCAGGAACATAAGAATTACCATGATTAAATTTAAAAGTCACTTGCTAAAGATAGGCTGAGATTCAAAATAATTGTCCTTTGTAATCTAAAACTAAATACACTTAAACCTTAAATTTATATATAAAGAGAAAGTAGAATATAGGTGTATTTATCCACACATACTAAGGTATATTTAGTTTCAAAAGAAATTTTTAATAGAAAACTCATACTTTATCTGTTGCCAAAAAGCATTTTGTCCTAGGAAATATATAACATGCAGAAAAGGAATCTCCCAGAGTTAGAGTTGGGATAGGGTTTTGATTGTATTTTTCCAGGAGAATAAATGCATCTAACTAAGCAATCTGCAGACCCCAGTACAAGTGAAATATCTGAAGGAAAAAGGACAGATCACTAAGAGAAAATATTTCAAGAAAAGAGTAAATTGGTCAAGTGGTATTGTC
>NC_022010.1:94536690-94541491 GCF_000317375.1 Microtus ochrogaster
GGAAGGGAGGCGGTGAGGAGGTAGAAATTTTTAATAAAAAAATTTTAATAAAAAACCTTTTTATTTAGACAAAAAGGGGTAAAGAGTATTAAATAAAGTCAAGCATAGATCAAGAGGTGGAGCAAGCAACCAGCTCAAATGAAAAAAAAAATCTATAGAAAGCAAGGAGTCAGGAGAATGGATAGAGAGAGACACAGAAAGTGGAGGGGGGCATTGAGCTTGAGGAGTTTTCTTTGAGACAGCATAAGAGAAAGGCTTTTTGCTTGTGGAGGAGAAAGCATTTGGGTGCTTGGTCTGCTTCTCAAAGCTAGTGGACTTTCACCACAGCATCTAGTTTCCAAGTCTTTATTGGTAAAATTGAACTATAGAGACTTAGACAAAAAGAATATTGTTTTAGATTTTCTCTGCCAATGGAATTAATATAAAACTCTTCACTTTAGCCTCAGACAGGCTCTTTTAACAAGGGTAAAGGGTAGTCACATTCTTCACCGTAATGTCAGAAGAACGATCTCTAGGCCATATATTAATATTGTCCTCTGAAATCTCTTGAAACAGCTCCCCACAGTTCTTGAAACCACATTCAGTACCACTATCTTCCATGCTCATACTAGTATGACCCAATAAAAAACACTTAAAGTTTTCAACTGTTTTTCTAATCCACAGTCTCAAGGTTCACATTCCTTCAAACAAACACATGGTCTGGCCTATCATAGCAACACTGAAGTCCCTAGTACCAATTTCTGTCTTAGTTGTTATCTATTGCTATGAACAGACACTATGACCATGGCAACTCTTACAAAGAAAAACATTTAATTGTGGTGGTTCACTTACACTTCATAGGTTCAGTCCATTATCATCATAGTAGGACATAGCAACATGCAGGCAGACATATATGAGACCTCAAAGCCCACCTCCACAGTGACACACTTCCTCCAAGAAGACCACATCTACTCATAGAAAGCCACACCTCCTAATAATGACACTTCCTATGAGCTTATATGAGCCAATTACATTCAGACTAGCACAGATGGGATCCTGCAATCTATTGTAATTGCTGCCAGTGAATAATGTTCATCATTTCTATTGAAATCTTCAAATACTTAGATTCCTTCTAGATATTTCTAAGTCTTTCAAATATAACAGCTTGGAAATGGAAAAGTCCCTGTATGAATCCAAATTAAAGACCCTTTGTTTCCCTGTATGCATGGCCTGAGTTAAGTAGCCACCCATGTAGATATTTTTATATAAAGATCAAGAGGGTTAGTCAGGCCATCAGGAATTGAGATCACACTGACTTAAGGAGTTATTGACTCTGGCACATGATTTAGGATTCAATCTGAGGCCAGAATTTATAGGCTGCTTAAACATACATTTTTAACTTTTAGGAACTGAATGTTTTCATGGTAACAAACACAGTTGGAAGTGTGAAAGGGCTTAATAAATTTGGTAGCCTTGGTGATGGTTACGGATGATTACCTGAAATGATGTAGAACGCAAGACAGCTGTTACTAATTGTGGAAAATTCAAAGTGAAAGAATATGACTGTTAATTGCATTGGAGTAGAACCTAGAATTAATAAATTGGTGAGAAATGCTCTAGGCACCATAGTATTGAGCAAAAAAAAAATAGTAAACAGACAATATTTGCTTTCTAACAAAGAATGTTTAACTAATCTCAGGAGATTTTCCCTAAAAACAAGCCATCATTGTCTTACAAAGACAATGTTTTTACTAATGGAAACCATATTTATTTATTCCTTTAAGTCTTTTAATATTATTTTTAAATTCCTCTTAAGTTAACATGATCATTATGATCAGTGAGTCTTTGTAAATAAGTATGATTGGTTGTACCTAGGTATAGTACAACCTTTAGATAAAATTCCTTGACTAGAAGTCATCTCCTACAATGGGATAATGAGTGCAAGGTATTGTTTCACAGTGAGGAAAAACATCATATGCATCTTTTGTTTCTATATGATTGAGCTCTGAGGCTCTAGAAAAAGAATCCTGACTAAGGGACATAAAGTCTATCCATTGGACATCCAGAGAATTAATTCTGAGAGCTAGCATGGCAATCTGCTAAGATTTGAACCAATAAATTCATTGTTTTTATCACTTGGTTTGGTAATGGCAATGATTATCAAAGGGATAAGAAATTGGAATAGCAAACAAAAATCACATGGACATTCTGTTTACAAATAAATGTTTCATTTATTATAATGTATATGTAATAGATAAAAATTAAAGTTGTACATGTTCATAGAACTTCACATTGTTACAAATACACTTTTGTTCTTTCCTTAAAATATTTAATTAAATGATAAAAAAAGAGCTATGAAAAGCTGAATATAAGGTATACTATGCTGAAAGAAATGCTGGCCTTTGGGCTTTTAATTTTGATTCATTCTCTTTTTTTCCAGTGAGTGTTATTAACTATTTATATGGGCCTAATGCCAAATATAATATCAGTAACTCAAAGAGTCATAGTACAGCCATGACTTTGCCTCACATAAATTCAGGCTTAAAGGGAAGAAGTAAGCATGACCTAATAATTTTAAAGCATTGTAGCATCATTATTACAGCACCAGAATGTCCTTTGCATATGTAAATATTCATCTGGGCTTCTCAAGTATATTGGCTGAACTTGGTCTTACCACAATAAGGGATAGTCGTGTAAGAGCACTCACACTGGAGAAACTGGAAGGGGCAGTTAACACCAATGAATCCAACACAATATACTCAGATCCCAAGCACTGTCTAGAAGATCCAGACAAATGAAGAAAAGCATTAGAAAAAAGGCTGAGCAGAAATGGAGAAGTCACCATGGCCTTCACAAAAACAAAACTATTCATATTGACTGTTGTCCAAGTGAATAAGAAAAGTTGATCAATAAAAGTGGAAAATATCAGACTTTCCATGAAAAGAGGAAATATTTATTGAAAATGAAAGTAATCATATGAACAAACACAAAGATTGAAATTCCGTTTTATAGAATCACAGGCTTTGCTTGTTTAGGTCACAGGCAGCTGTGATAGTTTCTAATCACAACAACACTAAACAGAAGAAATATAACTAGGTCAGAGATGTAGGTCACTAATCATCAGAAGCTATTTGAAAATTCTAGTGATTAGTATGTGGAGTTTGGGGATTGTATTTTCTGCTAATCTTAGCATAACACAAAATAAAACTACAGCAAACCTTTGAAACTAAGAGGTAGCATGAATATCAGACATTTTAGCATTTTGGCTAGTGACAATAATCTTAAACATCAAAGGGTATCATACCAGCTCCATTGGCTACTGTCCTTCACACTTCCCAATATAAGGAACTCGATCGTGGCAATCAGATTCTAAAGAAGCTCTGTGCCAGTTAACCAGAGAGCAATGTATTGTGCCTTAGAAAAGGGAAGATTGTTTTAAAAAGAATGATAATTCAAAATGAGTACTTTTTTTACTTTTTTAAAGTTTTGAAATTACAGTTACATTTTACCCTTTACTTTTCTTCCTCCAAGCCCTCCCATATACCCCTGCTTTTTCTCTTTCAAATTCATGGCCTCTCATTTCATTAATTGTTATCATATACATACATGTATATACATGTATGTATGAATAAATATATAGATACAGACACATATATACACATATATTTATATGACTGTTGAGATTACCTTGATTATGGATAATTAATGTGGGAAGACTTGACCACTGAGGATGAAACCATTTCCTACCTGGAGTGCCAATCTATATAAATGGAGGGAGAACTAAATAGCAGCAGGCATTCATTGCTCTCTGTTTCCTGATTGTGCACATGATGTCATCAGTAGATTAAGCAACTCCTGCTGCTGTGATTTCCCCAACATAATGATGTACAGCCTACAGCTGCAGTGGGGAAAAAATGCCCTTATCCCTTGGACAGCTTTTGTCAAGGTATTTTAACACAGAAAAAGAAAAAAATCTGAATACATTATAGAAGAATAAAAATTTTAGACCTTGCATAATTTTCCCTGTTAAACCCATTCATATAAAAGATTCAGCTGAATGTATGCCAGATAACAGGTGATTTTTAAAACTGAGCACATTTTTCATTAGGTAGACAAATACAATAAATTAAAAATTGGATTTATCATTCAGATTAATCATTTTGATAACCAAAGCATTAAAAATGCATAAACTCAACACATTAAAATAAATTGAGGAATTGAGTTAGGGAATTAAGTTAGCTACATCATTATTTTTACTCATAGAACAATAACTTGCAAGGCATTCAAGCAAAAAGGTAATAATCTTTGGACAGATATTTAATGAAAATTCTAACTCAACAACTAAAAAAGAAGAAACATTATTATGTAGATATACTTGAAGTATACGTCTCTCTTCTTTCTTACTTGAGTTATCATAGTAGCATTATTTATAATTAGGAAAGCTAACAGGATAATATTTTATTGCAAGTTTCCAAAATGCACATATCACTATATTATAATGCATATATCTAAGACCTCATCTTCTAAAGTCAAGTACCCAGAGAAAATGGCAGTGCCTCCTGAAACGACTGGAAGCAAGAAACAAAACAGCCTTTAGAAAATCCAAGAGCAGCTCCATGCTTTCCGTGCCTTCTGACGCCAATGACAATGTAAGACTTTCTCAATTAAAAGAGACACACATTGGAGCACCGGATAGAAATCTCAAGGTCCAAATCAGGAGCAGAAGGAGAGAGAGCACGAGCAAGGAACTCAGGACCTCGAGGGGTGCACCCACACACTGAGACAATGGGGATGTTCTATCAGGAACTCACCAAGGCCAGCT
>NC_022010.1:94541851-94544520 GCF_000317375.1 Microtus ochrogaster
GATGCTCGCCTTACTAGACCTGGATAGAGGTGGGTAGTCCTTGGACTTCCCACAGGTCAGGGAACCCTGATTGCTCTTTGGGCTGATGAGGGAGGGGGACTTGATGAGGGAGGGGGAGGGAAATGGGAGGCAGTAGCAGGGAGGAGGCAGAAATCTTTAATAAATAAATAAATTTAAAAAAGAAAAAAAAAAGGCAGCTTCCGGGCACTCTCGTATTATCTCAGCAGTATGGGAAGTAAACATAAAGCAAAGTACCTCTGCATTAGTCATCAGAATTCCTGCAGTCCTGCCTAAGGACAAGCTGTAAAGCACAACTCAATGTTTTCCTGTATGAGAGTTGCTGCGGTCATGGTGCCTCTTCACAGCAATGGAAGCTCTAATTAAGACATCATGAGAAGTAATTTCTATTTTTCTTGACTAATATGATTGAAATTTGTGGATGTTGTGGATTTTGTAATTAGAGTCAAGAGTGTCCCATAGAGTGGGAGACGGCATCATTGTTTGCTATACATGATAATTTTGGAGTACAAATACAAGATATAGGTACCATCTTCATGATCGAAGGATGGCAAGCATCACATAAGAATTTTAGGGCTGGGAGTTAGAGCGGAGCCACAACCTAAAGGAAGAGATAAGAAAACCCTCAAGGTCCACCACTGAGGCCCATTCGCTGCATAACAAGAGTGGTTGAAGAAGAGCAGACCTGATGGACGACATCCTAAGTACTGGTCTATTGCTGTGAAGGGACCCCATGATCAAGGCAATTCTTACTAAAGAAGCATTTAAACTGTACATTTGCCTACAGTTTTAGAGGATTAGTCTATCATCATCTTGGCAGGAAGCATGGCAGCAGGTAAGCATTGTGCTGGAGAAGTAGCTAACAACTTTACATCCTAATCTACAGACGGCAGATAAAAAGAGAGAGACACTAAAACTAGTATAGGCTTTTGAAACCTTAAATCCCACCCACAGTGACACCAAGGCTGCACCAGCTTCACCAAGGTCATACTTCCTAATCATTTCAATTTTTCTCAAACAGTAAACGAGCTGAGGAATAAGCACACAAATATATGAGCCCATGAAAGTCATTCTCGTTAAACCACTACGGGGGAGAAATATGTAACTCAGGAATGCAGACTCACACAATACATATTTTATTTCACAATGTCATTGTTTTTAACAACTGGGTGGTACTCCATTGTGTAAATGTACCACATTTTCTTTATCCATTCATTGGCTGAGGGACATCTAGTTTGTTTCCAGGTTCTGGCTATTAGGAATAAAACTGTTATGAACATAGCTGAGCAGGTGTCCTTGTGGTATGATTGAGCACCCTTATACCCAAGAGTGGTATTGCTGGGGCTTCTATGATGCCTAACTATATTCTGCTATACTCACATATTGCTTCTTACCCCAATTATCATCAGAGAGGCTTCATCCACTAACCAATGGAAACAGATGCAAAGAACCACAGCCAAACATTAGGCTGAGCTCAGAGAATGCTGCAGAAGAGAGGGAGGGAGGGATTGTAGGACCAGAGTGATCATGGACATCACAAGAAACCCCATAGAGTAAACTAACATGGGCTCATAGGCACACACAGAGTTTGAACTGACAACCAGGAAAGCCTACATGGAACCGACCTAAGCCATCTGCATTTATGTGACAGTTGTGTAGCTTAATCTACTTGTGGCATTCCTAACAGTAGGAGCAAGGGCTGTCCCTAAAATGTTGGCCCACTGGTGGGAACTTATTCCTGTTACTGGGTTGCCTTGTCCAGCCTTAATACAAGAGGAGTTGCTTAGTCTTCCTTCAATTTTCATATGCCATGTTTTGTTGATCTCCATGAGAGGCCTGCCCCTTTCTGAACATAAACTAAAGAGGAGAGGATGTGGAGGTGGCTCAGAGGGGATGTGGAGGGAGGAAATGAGAGAAAAGAGGAAAGGGGAAACTGCAATCAGCACATAAAGTAAATAATTTTTCTATTATTCTATTTACCAATAGAACTCATGTGTTCACCAAATTGGAGTTTGAACTACTGTTGTTCCCCCACTCCCCGAGGTAAGGAGCTATTGTTCATGTTACCCGAGAACAAAGTCACACATCCAAACTTTGTGATGTATAACAATGTTCTGCAATGGCAAAGGGTTGGACATGCCTAATTCAATACCTTTTATTGGAATGGATATTATGGATATTCTAGTGTTCTTGAGAGTCCTGGAGCCAGCCCCTAAAGAGAGTGTCAACTATATATTTGTCAATTGCCATTGGGACTTAGCACAGGACTTCTTCAATATCCATACTCAGAGCTCCAGAAAAGTAGTTTGGAGACACAATGAATGAAAATGGACACATAAGATGGATGAGCAGTGTGTGGAATATAGACATCTACTATTTGGGAAAAATCTGAAGAGGCTAAGGTGTAAACTGGGATCACAGAAAGAGACTTGAGTTTTCTACCCTCAGAGAATAAGCAGTAGAGAAGTGCCCATGTGCTGACAAATACACTGATTAGTTTTACATTTCTATTTGACACAAATCAGAGTCACCTGGAAAGAGAGAACCTTGGTTCAAAAACTATCTCCATCAGATTAGCCTCGGGTCAAGACTAAAAGGCGTTATCTTGATTGATAACTGATGTGTGAGGGCTTATCCCACTGTGGGCAGCA
>NC_022010.1:94544870-94551342 GCF_000317375.1 Microtus ochrogaster
AAAAAAGTAAGCCACAGAGAACATGCCAAGCCAGCCAGCAAACTCTATTCCTCCATGGTTTCTGCTTCAAGCTCCTGCCTTTAGCTCTGCCCTTCACTTCCCTCTTTAATGGACGTTAACCTGTAAAATGACATAAACCTTTTCCTCCCCAACTTGCTTTTGGTCATGGTGTTTGTTACGGCAACAAAAATCAAACTAGAGCACAAAGTCTTCAAGTCTAACCCGATCTTAATACATTATTGAAGCCTTTCTTAAACACCTTAGTGGTGATTTGGATGAGAATGGCCTCATAGGTTCATAGGTTTGAATCCTTGGT
The DNA here is from genome assembly GCF_000317375.1 of Microtus ochrogaster. Classification (NCBI taxonomy): domain Eukaryota; kingdom Metazoa; phylum Chordata; class Mammalia; order Rodentia; family Cricetidae; genus Microtus; species Microtus ochrogaster. The sequence goes on from NC_022010.1 coordinate 94,545,187, forward strand.
TTCCAGTTGGTAAAGTGTTTGGAGAGAATTAGGAGGTGTGGCCCTGTTGGAGAAGATGTGTCACTAGGGGTAGGCTTTGGGGTTTCAAAAGGCTCAGGCTGCTTTCAATTAGCTCTTTCTGCCTCCTGTTTGTGAGACGCGAGCTCTCAGCTGCTGCTCCAGCTGCCTGTCACCATGTCATCAATCCACTGAAACATAACTAAACCCATAAGCCCAATTAAACACTGTTGAAGCTTCCTTGGTCGCGGTGTTTTACCACAGAAAAAGTAACTAATTCAACACTTTTCTGGGGTCTTCCTCTACTATTTATTTTCTGCCTAGTTTTATAAGTCTAGTACCTGTGGCTCACAGTTCTCAAAAATCAAAATTACTTTAACATCAATTTTCCTTAACCTGAAATCCACGAGTGAGATTTTCTAATCTAAAAGTAAAGAAATTCAACCACCAATCAACCTGTGATTCTAACAGCACAGAGCAAGTCCAGACCCTAGGACAATGACTGGGTATTTAAGATGAGGGAGTTCTCACGGGCTGCCAGCTAAGCCATGGTAGAGGTCTGGGGTTTGCAGCTGGTGGTGCTTGGTGGCTTTGGCATTCCATCTCTGGTTGAGATGCAGCCTCAGGGGAAGGCTCCTTAAGTACATGACTCTGAAATTGGACCTTCTCGTTTCTCTCCATTCCCCACTCCTTCCCCTTCAGGATATTTGTCTCAGTTTCTTAAGTAGACTTTACATTTCGAAAAAGGTAGCAAGGGAAATGTCTTGAAAACAACTCCAGCTTTTGTCCCCATCCCAATACATATCACATTTCCTTGTCACAAGATGCCTGTGGATGAAAGACAAACCATCTCAACACACTATTTTCTTCCCACAAAGAAAGTTTTCCCCATTTAAAGTTCATCCTGAGAAAGATGAAACCAAGGTTCTATCTGGATCTGGATTCTTTGGAGTGGCAACTGCCAGGTTCTGAAGTTGGTTGAGTCAATTACTTAAGACTCTCTTAGCCCTGAGAAGGTAAGTCTGGGTGTAGAGTACACTTCTTGCCTTCTTATACATGGTGTCTCTTCTCGATGAAATTCCTCTCCAATCAACCTGGCTACATTCAAACAGTGGAGTTACTTAGTATTTCTAGAGTACCTATTATGTGCCACAAACATCTCTAATCATTGACAATAAAAGTAAACAAAATGAACCTCTGTTTCCATGACATTTACATAATAGTAATAAGGAAATACTACAGCAGTTGGTAAGTAACATATTTGGTATCAGAGATAGCCTTTAAGAAGAAATTTCAATCAGAAAGAAGATCCTTTGGAAATGTCACCTGAAAAGAAAGGGGTTCAGTTGGGAGGAGAGAGTTTTACATTGAATGAGAAGAGGCTTCACCCACAAAGCCTGGATAGGTTCGTGTGTGTGTGTGTGTGTGTGTGTGTGTGTGTGTGTGTGTGTGTGTGTGTGTGTGTGTGTTTGGTGCATCTGTATCTGTATGTAATTGTGTGTGTGTGTGTATGTGTGTGTGTGTGTGTGTTGTTTGTTTGTGTATGTGTGGTATCTGTGTGGTCCCCCTGGACCCCTTGGACTGTTTTTTCTCTGCACACCTGTTTCCAAAGTCACTTAGAAAATAATCACTCTGAGGCTTAATATTAATTACATACTTCTTGGTCTATTAGCTCAGTCTTTTTAATAACTAACTCTTACATTTTAAATTAACCCATGTCTATTATTTTATATTTTACCATGAGGCTCATGGTTTGTTACCTCACATCTTGCTTCTTGGGCGGTTACATGGTGTCTGCCTAACTTCACCTCTATCTCTCTCTATTCAGTTTAGTTTTCCTGCCTTACTCTATTCTACCCTGCCATAGGCCTAAGAAACTTCTTTATTAGCCAATGATAATAAACCATATTCAGAGCATACAGAGGGGAATACCACATCATCTGTGTATGTGTTTGTATCTGCATGTGTATGTGGTATGTGTGTGTTCTTCTCTGTGTATTGTATGTGTGTGTGCGTGTGTGGTGTGTGTATATCTGTGTACGTAGCATGTATGCATGTGTGTTTGATATGTCTGTGTATGGTGTTTATTGTATTTATCATTGTTAGCATGGTGGTGATGTTTGCATTGGGGATTTTCTGTTGATATTTGTTTTGTATAATCATGTACTGTAGAGAGTAGGGGTAAAGAACTCTGCATTTTTAAAAAGCCAAAATAAGTGTTTTAGTACCTGACACTATCACTATCTTTTTATTACTATGCAAAAACCCTCCTTTCAACTTCTCATTCCAAAAAACTGGCATAGTGCATCCTATGTACTCATCTACTTTTCATTACTATAAAAAATAAAAAAAAATATCTCCAGGCCTGGTGGCCTTTAATACCAGTACTTAGGGGGCAGAGGCAGCAGATCTCTGTGAGATTAACCAACTTTGTCTACAAAGTGAGTTCCAGGCCGTGCAGGGTTACATCATGAGACCTTGTCTCAACAAAACAAACAAAAACACCTGAGACAGGAACTTCAAGAGTCTTATTTAGCTTACAGTTTGGGATGACATCACTCTGGGAAAGCCTGTCACAAGTTCGGAGAAGTTCTCCTTGGCTGCAGCATGTCCTGGCGAGTGCAGTGATGGAAGTGAGTTCAAGGAGGCGTGGAGGGTTTGAGGTCCCGCATGACACTAAAAACACATTCAGAGTTAGGAAGACCTGGATCTGCTCAAGGCAGATGAACAAGTCTACTTTCTTCTTGTTTGTCAGTATTTATCAGTTTCAATAATATTACATGACTTAGTCTCCCACACAGGAGCAGGAGCTTTTGTCTTTACACTCTTGTGTATGAGCAGTCTCTCTCTCTCTCTCTCTCTCTCTCTCTCTCTCTCTCTCTCTCTCTCTCTCTCACACACACACACACACACACACACAGAGAAAGAGAGCTAGAGCCATTTTGACACCTCACAAACACAATAACTTTCCATACAGAAGACAGAAAGTTGAGTACATTGTTCACTGAGGCACCAGGTGAGCAAGGCTGACCTAATTTAACCCCCAAAACTAACCCAAGTACTCAGGTGTATGTGGTTTACTTTCAAATACCTTCCCTAGAGAAATGACTTAGCATGCAGCACTTCTCAGGCTGCGGTTAAGAGCATGGCTTTCCTTCACTGGCTCCAGTTAATGTCCTTTAGAAGCCAGTTCACAAATGTGAAACTACTTGAGTCAAACCAGATGCAAGTGTCTTGTTCTTTTTCAGCCAGCTATGCTTCTGAAATGACTGAGTTTCTTGTCTTGACTTGAAAAATCAAATGACTTGACTTTAACTTGGCTCTTCTGAGACCGTTTTTACCAGAGGCTTTTTGGAGAACAGCCAATAATCTTTTCGGAAAAAAGTTCCACCTTTTTCTCTGAAGATTACGTTATGTTTCACAATTATTAAGTACAAAAATGTAGAAGCATGAACGTCCCATGCCTGTTTGCCCATATGTTCCTCTCTGATATGTTCTTCTCTGTCTCTCTGTCTCTTTCTTTTTCTCTCTCTCCTCTTAGTTTCTTAGTTTACTGTAGTTTATAGGGACCTACAGTAACAGGCCAGCTTGGGAATGATGCCTGCCCAACATTAACAGAAACGTGAGGAGGGAAGTTTCCACTACGGCATATATGGCTGTCAGGGTATGTAGCTACCAGTGTGGTTGGCATATGAGAAGCAAATCATAGTTTTTCAGATTTGAGTGGAAACAGCATCCTTGCCAACCATTGTCTTTTTAGTTTTGCATGACAAGATTCACCAGGATTTGGAAAATAAATGAATTTTTAACTGCAGTCTTTCTTCCTAGGGAATAGCCTGGTATCATTCAACCTCTGCTTTGAAAGGCCCTTCTCTAAAAGGAAGGATCAGGTCATGAGCAGTCAAATATCAACTAAATGACAGGTTGCATCATCTTTTATCCAAGCACCGAGAGAGGACCTTTATGGTAGTATCTTCTGGCTTCACTTCAGACAGACATTGTACACGGCGGGGGAGGGGAGATAATGTTTCTTTATATGGAATTGACTTGAAGAGAATGCTCTTACTGCCAAACTGTTCTCAACCTTATTCAGAGAAACTTATTTTAAATGCATGGGGAGCAGTTAATGAAGAGACTCAGAGTTGGTTAAAGAAGTAAAACAAAAGGCTGAAAGTGCTCAACCCTAAATTGATTATTTTTATCAAGCCCCTCAGGTTAATGGCCTAGAAGGCAGAAAGAATGCAAGAACCAGACAACAGGAAGGAGTGACGTGAAATGCTGCTTTATGGATATGACACGGCTATTGCACTTACAAACGTGCAACTCTAGTTACCCACCCAGACCTGTACAGGATCATGCCTGCCAAAATCACAGCAAAGACATGGAAGGAGCTCATATGGTTGCACCCATAATTGGGGAGCTATTAGTAGTAGACAGTTTCTGGGAGAGGGAGAATTATTCTACTTCAGAAGTGGCCACCGAATGAGGTTGCTCATTCTCTAGTGGATGGCCCCATACTCAGGCACATAATAACAGCACTAAATGGACTTAGTGTGCCCGAGACACACATGTGTAGTAAATACAGTTGAAACAAAGAAAATAATGACAGACATTAAAATACACAAACAAAACAATACAAATACAAAAGTTTCCTATGAGGAAAGTTTTCCTTTGAGTTCCAGGATGAAAACACATACTTTAACAGAATTAAGTACAATCCCGTTGACTTTCAAGTGCTTTTGCTCCTTTGTGAAATTTAGGGAGGGGAGAGAGGCAGAGACCTGATGCCTGTAGATTGGCTTGGACAGCCCTGGATGAGCTGTGAGTGACTTGTCAATCAATATATTACTGATAACTCTGCATCTATAATCAAAATATAGACCTACACTATGAAGATAATGACCATCTTCACTGTATATTTACTAATCTCCAAGGCCTCTGTAAGCCTTATTTATCTTCTCAACCACCCCTTATTCACCAAGTGCCAAAGGGTTCCTGCTTCCCTTGGGGAAAAATAATTCCTCAAATGCAGAACATATAAGTGGCAACTTGAGTTAGATTTTTCAGTGACTTACTCAAAAATCAAAGCTCTCTCTACTCCTATACCCTGAAACAACAAGGTTAAAGTTTTGGAGGGATATTTGCTGTAGCATTCTCTACTGCTGTTTTCCTTGTGGTTCTCAATGTCTACAAATTTCATGGGCCATTCTAAATTAAAATTTCTTGATTTCTCATTTTTTAACTTATTGATCAAAATAGAAAGATATGTTTATGGGGGAAAATGACTATAGATGTTTAAAAAAAGAAAGTATTACAATTTCTATAAAGGTAAGATATGTCTCTGTTTTGCGTTAGATGAACCCCAAAAGATGTATTGACACCCTAACCCCAGTTCTTCATATTGTGATATTACTTAAAAATGTGATTTGTGTACACACACACATCTGCTTATGTCTGTGTGTTGCTGGTGGCCAGACTCTGCCACAGGACTCACTTACAACTTTGTTTATACTATGTTATTCTGGGTTTCACTTCATTATCCAAGGATGTCCTGAAGACTGAAGCTCAAGTGATCCCTCTGCATTAACCTCCTGCATCATTGTGTCAGGGTGTTTCCACTATGGATGTACCTACAAACTAAGGAATACCAAAAACTGCCTGGAAACCACAAGTAACTAAAAAACACACAAAGCAGGGTTACCTCACAGGTTCAAAAGGAAATTGTTCCTGGAAATCATCAATTTTGGAAGTTTCAGTCTCCAGTTTTATGGAACAATAAGATACTGCCACAGCGGATTGTTCCCTGGAACTGTAAGCCAAATTAAATCCTTTCTCTTTTAAGTTGCCTTTTCCCTTTCCACAGGCCAGGGAATCCTGACTGCTCTATGGACTGGAGAGGGGGAGAGGAGTTTGGGGGAGGGGGAGAAAGGTGGGAAGAGGGGGAGGGAAATGGGAGGCTGGGAGGAGGCGGATACTTTTTTTCCTTTTCTTTTTTTTTTGTTTTTTTCATACAAACTAGCTTTTATTTTGCATGTTTTGTTTTATTATTTTTTAATTTATTTAATTAGTAAGGATTTCTGCCTCCTCCCCGCCGCCTCCCATTTCCCTCCCCCTCCCCCGATCAAGTCCCTCTCCCTCATCAGCTTGAAGAGCAATCAG
>NC_022010.1:94552517-94555124 GCF_000317375.1 Microtus ochrogaster
AAAAAAGTTGCCTTTTCCTGTTCTGAGATAAGATACTCTAACAAACAATACCATTCTCATAATGATGGCAACAAGGAAATAGCAATATCCAAAGCACATTGTCCACACAGGCCAAAACTGCAGGTAAAGAGCCTTTGTCAGCTGTTTACAATATTACACATTGGCAGTCGAATATAGAGTCATAGTTCAAGAAAAATCCAAATCTTCATTGTATGCAATATAAATGCCCACCCGTCCTTCAAATTCTTGAGTCATATCCAAATCTTTATTAAATGCTAATCAAGTCAAGCCATTAATCCCCTTTTAAGTCCTCACTTCTAATTTTTGTAGCCATTGAAGCAGCTCTTTCCAATGACGAATTCCAAAGTATACTCTAAAAGAAAATCTATAACAGAAAAGCATCTGCTTTATAGATTAGAGGGCTTGCCGAAACCAATGATCACGTGCGAGTTTATTTGGGATCTTTCTTTGTGGGGATAACAAGTTGGGACAGCCAACATGATCGACTTGTTGTTAAAATGACACTCCAAAAAGCTTCACTTTGGGAACAAATGAGTTTGGCAATCAACACTTGATTATAGTAACATAGTTTGCAATCAAACTAAAAGGTAGGAAAAAAAAAAAGTCTGGAAATACCATCTTCCACTACCCTCCCCCACACATACACAGCCAAGATGCCTCCCACTTTTAACACAGGAAACATTTGTGGGATGAATGGAGACATGGAAGCATGGGATGTTGTTACCGGAACAGCTACATTTGAAATAAATTAGAAGTTAAGGTCACAGATGCCTTTGTCCTGTGTGTTTCGGCATGCTGTTTTTAATATCTAACTCAAAAACTAAAGACTCCCTGACTTCTCCTGTCTCCAGATTTCAATTCTGATAAATTTTTAATCAATCATTTTATTTCATTGGCATACTATATTTTGTGTGTGTGTGTGTGTGTGTGTGTGTGTGTGTGTGTGTGTGTGTGTGTGATCGCGCACACGCATCTTGGAGAAATAGTGCCTCTAAAAATTGAACCTCACGTCCTAACATTAAAACTTGACTATTTATAGATTAGTTATATTATTTCAAATAATATGATTGACAGCATATGTAAGACTTGAAGGTCTAATGATGAATTTTAGTGTGATTTAATACAGCTGAACTAGTCTATCAGCATCAGTCACATCCTGACTTGACTAGCCAGGAGAGATATTTACTCTATCAGCACTCGATAGCTAATAGTAGCCTCAAGACACCACTGTTGTTTTTAGAACATTTTTTTGCTATCAAGAGCTTGACTCCTGCTCAAATACAAACTCCCTGTCTCACCCTCATTTCCCAAGGAAACTTACAGTCATTCAGGGTGGAAGAAACCTTTGCACCACAGAAGAAGCTTCTAAGCTCTCAAGCTTGCTGTCCTGTGTAACTGCAGGTTTGTGACTAAATGTCATCTGATTCCAAGCTCTCCAGACAGCTGAGATAACGCAGAAAAAAATCCACCAGCTCAAACTAAGTAATGTTCCTGCCTCACCCCACTCCAATGGATTCAACGTGGAACACCATCTTCCCCTTCATTTGAGCATGTGCTACACCATTAGTTAGACCAGTCCCCTCCTTCTCCCTTTCCCTGTCATCCTCCTTCTCCTCTTCCTACTCCATTCCTCCTCTTTTCTGATCTAAAACTGTCTATATAACGTTTTCAGAAATGTTAAAAAGCACAGCTATGTGCTTGGTGAACTTGCTGGCATTGACTCATGCTACTGAGCAGTCATTCCTTCTCTTCAAACTTGCTGAAATCATAATGATTCATAAGCTTTGCTTGGAAAGGCTGTGGAACACACTCTTGTAGAGTCAATCAGCTATTATATTACCCAAATAAATGGGTTTTAAAAAATAATAGAATAGCTGCATCTCTACGTAAACCTAATATGTCAGTAACTTACATAAGATTTTGATTATATTGGAGACAAGGAAAGTAAGCCAGCATAAATATGGGAAACTTTGGAACTAATGGGCTCTTTCTTCCTGGAGGTGAGTGGGAAGCCAGTATCTAGGAGCTTTGACTAAAAAGTGAGTCTTTCACCTTTGTATCTTCAAGTTGCTTGAAAACAATAATCACACCGAAGTTCAAAAATAATCAGGAAAAATAATCCTGAAGGAAGAGGAATCTGAAGTAAAATAGTCCAGAGCAAAGATCCATAGGTTCCACGGGAAAGCAATGGAATGCTGACCATCATCCATGGTCAGAGGAAGCACAGAGGTAAATAACAAGAGTCTTCTGAGGGCTAGAGGAAAACCTGGGCTTGGTCAATATCTGACCAATAAAAAAAACTGGGTAACCAAAATTCAGTGTTTCTTCTACACTCACCCAGCTAAGTTAAAAAGCAGAAATGGAATCCTGAAGATGGTAGTCTCAACATTACAAAGGGAGAGTCTTTGCCATATTAGCGGATCAAGGGCAGAGCACACCTTTGGAAAGATTTGATGGTTATGGGTCATTTATGAAAACTTTGGCTTTCTGCAGATTTGATGAAAACTGTAAGTAGTAAAATTAACCTCAATAAGTTCACTCTATATTTGCTCTTTTAAAATTTGCATTACAATGTAATTCTTTTTT
>NC_022010.1:94555304-94560128 GCF_000317375.1 Microtus ochrogaster
TTATTTATTAATTATGAAGTCAGTATAGATCTCAGTATGTAGAAGACTTGCAAATCAGTTCTGTTTATTACAGAAAGTTGTTTTTTTCTAAATAGAAAATTTTCATATTACATACACAATAGATTTTCTGTCGCTTGTTAAAAAGTCACACTGAAAGCCACGTCAATTCCACATTGGGAAGATGGTGCCACCAACAGACCGGGTCACAATTCCAGATTCTTTCTAACAGCACTCAAGCACAAGATTGATTCTCTTCATCCAGTGTCTCCCTTGTTCATAACTTGGCACAAAAGTTGAGAACATTTCCTTCATATCCCAGGAACATCTTTGACCAGGGAACACAGTGTATCATACAAAATGTCACACTGACTCCACTGTAATTGGAAACTACGCATTCATGACACTTCCTGAGGTCCCACTTTTCCTTTGATAGGGACGTGTCCAAAATTTACGGTTCACTAGAGAATATTAAGAGACCAAAATTTGCTCTGATGACACTCTCTGAGTGAAAAATATCCTTATAGGCATGATTCTAGAGTTCTTACAGAGCCAATATTCGCATCCTTGGGAACGTGTCAGCTCCCAGGCTGTGAGTATCCAGGCAACCATGAAATGAAACATGAGGCTAGTAATGGGGCTGCAAAGAAAGAATGTTAGGAATGGAAGAATCGGCAGAATAAACAGCCACATGGCCTAGCTGTCTAGCCGCCCTCCTCTCTCTCTTTAGCACTAATTAAGCAAAAGATTTATGAATGGGATGAGTGAATTCATCACCTTTTGGATTCCTGTCCTTTTCTGTCCTCCTGATGTCCAGTGACCATTCCAGATCTGTCATCTGTGTCCAGGACAAGCTTAGAAGTAGTGTCCTCCACCCTCATTGCTATGCCCTTGGTCACACAGCTCCCTCTGCTCAGAGCAGCACATCGCCTTATTAGAATACAGGGAATAATGCTTCTTAATATACATCATTTGAAAATGCAAGCAGCATAGCCACACAGAGCGTGCTCACCCTGCCCAAGGCATAGCCATGAGGGTGGAGGACCCTATTTCCAAGCTGATTCTATAACACAGAATACCAGAATGCAATATATGTTTACTACAAATCTGAACAAGCCAAGAAACCAGTTTTAAACCTAACCATTCATTTCCCCACTTCTAGAAGACAGATACTTTCCAATACCTCTTTATGTGTCTTTAACCTTAGTTACCCTAAAAATAACTTATTTAGCAAGTAACTATAAAACAAATTACAAACTATGATAACTTTTTAGAGCAGTATCATACATTCTCACTACACGGCACCCAGATTTGCTGGATGACCAAGGTGAGGTCAAGACTCCACAGGTGGTCCTGGAGAAGAGACAGCTTCCATAACATCTCCCTTGAGTAGCATCTCCAGGTAAATGATAAGGGATGTGTCTCTAGTAGAAGGATACAGCTGTCCATTATTTCTTGTGCAAAAAGAAAAACACTTTCCAGACAATAGCTCTCCTCTTTCCCAGTACTCTCACCCCTGGTGCTGTGTCTCCATTCAGCCCGCTGAGCGCACCATAGAACAGTGCATTCACCACCCATTTGGTCCTCATGCTGCCTGGCTCTATGACCACCACAGAAGAATTTCTTTTGTTAGTTTTAGCTCTAACTTGGAAGAGCTGGACCCACCAACAGATATTAAAGGACAAAAAGAAAACGCCCAATAATTCAATTTGTTTGTTAGAACACACTACCTAGGAATAAGTAGCTTTAAGCCAATGTACCTATTTTGACAGGCCCAAGTGAGCATAATTAATTTCTGGCATATCAACTAGTCCTGGCCTTTACTATGTCCTTTTATATCAATCCAAACACTGGATCCTGGTGTGATGTGTTGTGATGCCTTTAGAAATAATAATAATAAAACTAAAAATAGAGAAGTTTTCAAGCACGCTGGTCTCAGCATGTCATCTTACAGAAGCCCAGATGATACCCTTTCATTTATTGTCATATCCCTCTTGAAGGCTCTTGAGGGCGTGGCTAGGTGCGGAGCTGGAGGGCAGTTCACACAGCCCAGCCCTTCATTAAGGTATCTCTTTACCAGTAAGGCTAAGAGTCTTGCTTACATCAGACTTCGCACTCCTCACCTTTCTATAGGCTTCTTTGACTCTGTAAGTCCAATGCCTCTCCAGATACCACTCTCCCTCTCTACACCCACTGCCGCTACACCAGGCTTCTCATCTATCAGGAGGAACACTGTTCAGACTCATGTTTCTTGCTTCTGGGTTTCCTGTGTTTTGCTGCCTGCTCAGATTCGATATGAAATGCCGGTCTCTCGTTTCTTTGGTCTGCATGTGGTCCAGGGTTCACCATCATTCAGATGGGCTGGAAAGCTTATTAAAGTATGGCTTCCTGAGCTCTACTCTGGGAAGTATTGGATTACAATCTCTGGGTGTGAGACCGAAAAAATTGCTTTTCATATGTTAACTTTTCTCTCCTGCCTACGCATTCCCGTATACACTGCGTATTAGTAAGCACTGGCTTAGAAATAAACATCTATTCCCCACAGCTGGCCTCTACCTAATATTCCATATTCCAAATATTTTATATAAGAATCTATTCCATTCTTACATAGAGGCAAAGTGGTTAATTCAGTGAATTTTCTACTCTTGTATATCTGGGGAACGTGTGATAGAATGGGTTGCCATAGTAGCAGAATGTTTCTCCAGATTTTGTCTGGAGGCATAAACCAATGTTCTCAAGGGTGCTATTTGTTTCCATGATGTTAGAGGGGATATTTTCCTCCCACAAGTTTAGGCACCAGCCTCCCCACCCCCGTGCCTGTACACAGCCTCCTATGCACGGTTGGAAGGAGGCTAAGGGAGGGTGTAGAGTTCAATCTGTGAACTCTGTCCTCCTGAGCTGCACTCCATGGCAGTCAGTGCCATATCTGACGCTATGTTGGAAAGAATCATTTGAAAGTAAGGCATAGCATCGGGGTCTGCATCCCTAGGAACTCGGCCAGTGACTCTTTAAGGACATATCTGCTAAATGAATGAATAATAATAGAAAAAAGTGAATTAACATATGCATAAATAGTCCAGACTCAGGAAGGGAGCGAGCTGCATTATTTGAAAGGCATTCTGTTATGCACAGACATGCTTTCTCACAGAACTGTTCAAATCTGTTTCCTGGCACACTCTTTGGGAACAAGATACTGGCAAAGCGCTGAGTCTAAGAAGTAGCACGAAGTATGCTCTTCCAGTGATTATGCCTGTGCGAGTTTGCTATTAACCAAAGCAGATAAGTAGCAGCCCTGTAACACATTCATTATCCCTATCATTGAAGCTGGGACAAACCTCTAACAGACCAGTTTGCCTCGGTCATTGTTGGAGACAGGCAGAACATTCTTTGGAAGCATATGGGCCTGTGGGTGTGGGTCTGTGGTGCACAGTACTGGGGAAGGATCACAGAGGTCTGGAAAAAGTCATGCATGCAAGCTTAGAAAGCAAATTGCACCTATTTCAGCAAATTGGAAATTGATGGTGTGTAAATCTGAAATCCTAGCAGTGGCTATTATTTCCACACAGGCTATTATTAACTGGTAATATTTTCTCTAGTAAACATTCCGTTACCCATGGCAACTGGAGTTGTGTCATATAGACACGAGGGCTCTCTGGCTTACCAGAAACGTGGATAGTGCTTTCAATCAATTTTTCAAAAATGCAAAGAAGTTTGCCAAAAACAATATTTTTGAAATAGTAAACTCAGTTTCTACTCAAGATAAAGAAGAAAACTCCGATGAAGTCATGATAGATGGATTTTTAAAGGTCTTCGTATCTCTTTCTGCCAGACAAACAAGAGGTAGCTAAACCCAGCCCTGCTCTGAACTGTGAATGAGGTGCTGCACCTCTTCTCAGAAACCCATTGGCAAAGTAAGCTGCTGCTCCTGCGTCTGCTTATTTCAACCTCTTCCATCACTGATTTCCCTAATCAATATTTTTAAATGAATATCAGTATAAATATATAGTATGCATGTAAGTAAATGCCCAAATTATAACAACAAGGCTCAAAATAGTTTAAGGTGAGCATGCTTCTTCTAGCTACTACACAGTTGAGAATGAGAATATTCTTGGTTGATGGGGTCTTCTAATTGTCCCCCAAAATAAAATTTCCTGTTTTTTTCCTAAAGTAGGACATCATATTATTTTCTTCCTGTGTGAAATTTTATACAATGGCCTTCACACATGAATTTCTAATGCTGGAATTTGCTGAGAGGGCTGAGTCTGGGGGTTCTGTGCTATGTGACAGCAGTCAGTGGATTTCGTGGCAATATGAGTTTTAAAGTGCCACTAACTGGGTAGCTTCAACAACACCCTTTCACTTTCTTGAAGTCTAAGGGCCAGAAGTCTGAGGCAGAGGTGTGAACAGGATTGTTTCCTGTCTGAGGCTATGCCTCCCTTCTGGCCTAGTTGGTTGAAAGTTTCTTGTTTTAGATCTTGCCATAGTCTGTGTTTATGCTGACATGAGGTGTGCCTCACTTTTTTTAAAAAAAATCACATTGTCTTTTTAAAGATACTGATCATGTAGGATTAGGGACCACCTCCATCCCACTGTGATTTCTTCTTGACTACATTACATGTATACATGTGAAGTTTTCCTTTTACATGTAGTTCTGGCAATTAGAACTTCAAAATGTGGATTTGTAAGTCATAATAAGTGTTAGAACACATTTGGTTAGATGCAGATTATCACAGTATTAATTCATCCTGCTGATGCTGGCTCTTTGGTTATCCCCAAAGAAGAAAAGACGATGAAGCCTGCCTTTATGTTGCTCTTTTTCTCTTTTAT
>NC_022010.1:94561085-94566260 GCF_000317375.1 Microtus ochrogaster
AAATGAATTTTCTCACAACTTTGAAGGCTGGAGGTTGAAAGCCAGGGTGTCAATAGAGCAGGTTTCTTCTGACACAGATGACAGCTGTCATGCTGTGTCTACAAATGACCATCTCTCTAGTCACACTCTTGGCCTGGTTCTTCATATAAAAACATTAGCCACACTGGATTAGAACCATCTGGTGACTCAGATTTCTGCATTCAGTCCTTTGCCACCAGATAGACAATAACTTGGGCCTTGGAATTAAACATAGATAAACTTCATTCTTGCATCCAAAACTTACAAAGCACATGAGTAGCTTCTCCAGGTCCTCAGAACATCAGAGAAAACGATATAACTAGAATATCAGAGAAAACAATATGACAACATAGCCAATGGAATGAGAGCAGTGCTTTGACACCATTTTCTTTTAGAATAAAAAGCCTACAGAAAGACTTTCTTAGTCTTCCATTGAATGGATCTTCTGAGCCACAAATTCATAATGCTATGTTAATTTTTCAGCTGAAAAGCTGGGACACATGGAAATTTTGTGATTTAATTGTTAACTTGGAGTCAATAAGATCAGCTATTGCTAGAATCCAACCTTTTCTCATAAGCGTGGCTCACTGAGTCAACTGACTTCACTCCTTTCTTTGCTTTGATGATCATATACAGCCTGATTGGAAAGTTACACTCTATAATTTCACAGTGATTACATGGCCCTGAAGATCATTTTGTAAGTAAACGTTTTGAAACCAAAGATAATCATTGTTATACAACCATAACCCTTTTTCTTATGCCATATTCTCCACCAAGAATTTATCCAAGCTAAAGTTACACTTCACAGTCTCAATAGTTGGCAGTCACATCAGCCCTACATTGCTGCAACCCCAACACCACTGGACTCTCTGAAGCTGGGCTCTTGGATAACCTCTGTCCTTATCCCAGAAGCAAATAGACAAGCTGTCAAGGTGCTCTTGCCATGAGTGTTGGCAAACATAACACACTAACATAAATTGTTGCAAAGGCTTTGCACAGTACTGAAATGTCCTGTTCAAGAACACAGCAATATGCTACTGATTTCTGGACATCAGCCATTCTTTCTCCTGAGAAACTTTATAATCACTATTTTGGGTTATCTTTTGGGTCATCTCCTGTTTCATGAGTTCATACTCTAGGTTAGTGACTCAGACCCACACCTGTCTAGAAATACCAGAGGGTCATTCCTAATTTTGATTTGTCTTGGTTTTCTATTGACAAATAACAGCAATAGGCTATAGTAGCCAGTTTTTTTCTAAGATTTTCACAACACCAATTCTAATTGTTCTTGTAATAAAACCCTAAGTCAAATCTTAAGGGGTGAAAGCTGATTGATCAGAGAAGCAGTGTAGCCAGACACTAGAGAGACCTTTTACCTCTACCGAATCCTCGGGCTGAAAGGGTGCTCCTGTCTCTACAGATCCCCAGACTGCATCCTTAGACTGTCCTACGATCTTGTCTCCTCCCACAGTGTATTCCTCTCTCTGCCCAGCCATATCACTTCCTGTCCATGGAGCTGGGATTAAAGGTGTGAGCCACCACCAACAGGCTCTGTTTCACTAGGACTGAATCGGATCTTATGTAGCATAGGGTGGCCTTAATCTCACAGAGATCTGTCTGCCTCTGCCTTCCAAATGCTGGGATTAAAGGTTTGAGCCACCACTGTGTGGTCTCTATGGCTAACTAGTGACTTAGCGCTGCACTCTGATCCTCAGGCAAGCTTTATTTGTTAGATTACAAACAAAGTATCACTATAGATCCTCTTTAGTGAACCATAGGAAAAGAAAAGCAAAAGACACCTTTAGCACTGTTCTATGACCCATGCCATATGAGACTCCTGGGTCTTGAGATTCAAGTTATTTTATTCTTCGTCATAGTCTGTGTCTAATTAATAATTAAGTTGGTTGATCAGGCAATGGATCCTTAATATATCACTCAAAGAACACTGAAACTAGAGAAGTAAACTGCCTGTGTCAAAACTATTACAAATTACAGAGACTGTCTAATTCTTCATTTTATGAACACAAATATGACCACAGATATATGCCTATGACATGAGTGAATGAGCTGTCTCCTGTCTAAGCTAAGACATAGTGAAATATGGATAACCAGTATTAGAATGATGTCACATGTGTTATTATTTATAGAGACTTGCAGCATTAAGATTTTGCTACAGTCAGCTGATAACTTTCCTTAGCATGGATCCACTTTGTTGTTTTTTTAAATATTTAGGGGGAAACCCAATAAAAAGGATGAACAAAGCTCCTCCACTGAATAAACTAGAAAATCCTTTTTTTTTCTAGTGGCTTTTTGACTGCACAGCACAGAGATGGCCGTTAGGAAAAGCTGCTGACTTTTGGTTTTTAGTCTTCAAACTTATCATGTATTGATATGCAAGCTAGATGATATTATTTACATTGGACCAAACTCCATTGCTTTCTTGATTGTTCCCTCCCACAAGGTTTTGAATTTAAAAATTCTTTTTTGTTGGGTATTTTATGTATGTCACTCCAATATTTCACGCATCTAATTTAGATTGAATTTGAATTCTTATTTTCTTTTTGATATTTTGCTTGTGACCATGTAAGTTTTCCCTCTAAATAAATATCTGTCTCTCAGTTCTGAGCTAGTGTGGGATTTCTTTTAAGCATCCAATCTCACATTGGTATGGATATAAATTTAAGGTCAATCTTGTTCCATGTATATTTCTGCTCTTGATTGAGGTGTTGTTCATTTAAAAATGTAATGTATCATTAAGAAATATAGGTTAATAGATAATCCCCTATAATAGTCAAGTTTGTAGTCATGTTAGTTATATATTCTAGATGTACAGAGAAGTATTTCAGATAAATAGGGATTATTCAAATCTTTCAGAGACCTTAAAACTATGGCATTTGACTGTTTTAAAAAATTTAGGACTTTTGATGACAGTGAGACATATCTGCTCCTGGCAGTACCAAGCTACTTCCTGAGGAAGATGGGCATCGAAGAGGCTCCTTATGGAGTTGGTTAGCCATTTGGGCAAGAAACTGCCTTTGCCTGGACTGTTGCATAAACTGGACACGAAGAACCCACAGAGAGAGGACTGCTGAACTTGCCTAAAGGTGAAATGATCTTTCAAGGTTCCTGCTTCATGAAAGAGTCCAAGAGACATTCTGCAGGACACAGAAGAAAGTGACAAAACTGTCTTTAAAATTTCCAGCTTCATGAAAAAGTCTGCTGGATACTATGCTGAAGATGGATGCCCCAACAGTACAAAAGAACTTTGGGTGACTGTCCAGGCAGTGAGATGTCTCTGTCAATTTTAGAGTTTTAAAAGTTGCTTACAATGTACTTCCTGTTTACTTAGGTAATATTTTATCCTTCTGAGGTCTTTGATGGAGTTAAAGAATAGATAATAATAATATAGTTTTCCTTAGTTACAAAAAAAGATAAAGTAGATATAAATATTGTAATTATAATTCTTGCTTAATAACTGTTTTATTATATGTAATTTTACTATGTTAAAGTTAAAGCTTTCCTTTTTGTTTAAACAAAAAATGGGAAGTGGTATAGGAGGTTCTTCTGTTCATCTGTTGCTTTCATTGGTTAAATGAATAAAGAAACTGCATTGGGCTTGATAGGGCAGAACTTTGGTAGGTGGAGAAGACAGAACTGAATGCTTTGAAAAGGGGCAGAGTGAGAGATGTCATGGATCCTCCACTGGAGATAGACATACTGGACCTTTGCTGGCAAGCCACGACCTCATGGTGATACACACATTAATAGAAATCAATTAAACTAATTTGTAAGAGTTAACCAATAACAAGGTAGAGCTAATGGCCAAGCAGTGTTTTAATTAATACAATTTCTATGTGGTTGTTTCATGTATAAGCTAGCTAGGCAGCTGGGACAAACAAGGGACCCTCTCTTTGTAACATGACCATAAACCAATTGTTCAATGATTCTTTGATGCACAAATACACACACACACACACACACACACACACACACACACACACACACATTAACCTGTGGGTCATAAGCCCTTTGAAGGTTGAATGACCCTTTCACAGAGGATTGCATATCAGATATCCTCCATAGCAGACATTTACAATACTTTTCATAACAGTAGCAAAATTACAGTTATAAAGTAGCAACAAAATAATTTTAGATTGTGGAGGGCCACCACAAAATAAGGAACAGTATTAGAACAGCCATTAAGATGGTTGAAAACCATTTATTTAATGACAGTCCTTTCAAATAATCTTTAAAACTTGCCTCGGTCAAAAACTATTTATTCATATATGCTGTGCATTGTACAAAAGAGAAAGGGGAACAACATTCCTGTGTTTGTGAAGGAGTTTCCAAATGCAACATGACCATAAACCAAATGTTGTCAAAAATACTGATTCTAGGATGTGAAGAAATGTCAAGAACCAGATAAGTAATATCAGAAAATATCAGTATGTTTGCACATGTGGGAAATGTTTAACACATCATTGCCTCATTTAAAATATTTATTTGTAGAACATATAATCTCAATAAAATATTACATTTTACACAATCTGTATCTTTGAATGTCTATAGGAAATTATTTTAATAATTTAGTCATTATTTGTTCTTTGATATTTTTGATGAACATGTTTTTTTCTTCAGTTATTAAACTACCCTTCCTTTGTCCTTCTTTTAAAATTGTAGCTAAATTTCACAATGAACTTGTTTTTCTACTAACTGATAATGATATTAACTAAAATCAAAGAAAATGAAATATAATGACCTCAAAAAGTAAAAAAGAAGTAATGTCATTAATTGCTTAAGTCAATTTTGACAAACAAACCATAAGAGCTTTAATTAATTAAAGGAAAATTCTTAGTATCAAGCATATTAGACACAATTTCAGAAAATTTAATTATAAATTATTTTAAACAATGCATTTTGATCATATTTTTTTTCCTCTTCTCCAACTCATATCAGGTCCTCCCACCTCCCAACCCAGGCAACTTCTTGTTCTCTCTCTCAAAAAAAAGTAAAAATAAAACAACTAAAAACAAAAAAGAAAGAAAATCAATAAGACAAAAATAACAAAATAAAACAAAACAAAAAGCACACACATACACACGTTTTTGTAGCCATTATGTTAGCCTGTGTCTTTTATAGGTGAATTGAGTCCATTAA
>NC_022010.1:94567115-94579774 GCF_000317375.1 Microtus ochrogaster
AAGAATTTATTGGATTTAGCATTTTCTTTGACTGATGAATCTATTTTGTCTATTGTATCTTCAACATCTGAGATTCTCTCTTCCATCTCCTATATTGTGTTAGTTATATTTGCCTCTGGAGTTCCTGTTCATTTACCCAGATTTTCCCTTTCCAGAATTCACTCAGCTTGTGTTTTCTTTATTGCCTCTATTTCAGTTTTCAAGTCTTTAATTGTTTCCTTTATCTGTTTTATTGTTTTATTCTTGATTTTTTTTAGTTTCTTTAAGAGATTTCTTCCTTTCTTTTGTCTTTTTCTCCATTTCTTTAAGGGAATTTTTCATTTCCTCTTTAAGAGTCTTTATCAACTTCATTAGGTTATATTTAAGGTCATTTTCTTCTGCTTCTTCTGGGTTGGGATGTTTGGGTCTTCCTATTGTGTGACCACTGGGTTCTGGTGTAGGCATGTTGCTTTGTAGGTCGGTGAATGTATTCTCGCATTGGTGCCTATATACCTCTTCCTCTAATAGGTGGTTTATCTTTGCCTCTTGGTCCAGTCCTTGCAGTCGGTGTCTGGGTCTTGGGGATCCTCTCTTGGACCAATAATTGTAGTTGCTCTCTGTATCTTAGTGATCCACTCTTGGTCTGCTCTGTGCAGTCACTGTGTATGTTTCAGGGAATTCTGAAGTCTCCAAGGATGGGTGGGTTTGGGGGTGGAGAGGAACTTGTGGATTGCAGGACCTGACTGGTGAGAGATGTTGGCTCAGCCTGCCTACAGGAGGCTCACCTGCTGGCCAGCTAGTGCAGCTGAGATGGATGAAGGAGGGGCCCGAGGTTTTGACCCAGGACCTAAGACCTAGAGACTAGGCTGTCCAGCTGGAGAGCTTGTCACTCATCACTCATCTTTTGATCTACTCTTGGCAGTTGCTGTCTGTGCCTCAGATATCCTCTGAGAGGATGGATGGGTTTGGAGATGGAGTGGTACTTGTAGATTACAGGGCCCAGTCAACGGAGTTGGGGCATGCTAGAGCTGCCTACATGCAGGAGGCTTGCCTGCTGGCCAGTTAGTGGAACTGACTGACCATGCCTTCCACTGTTTAGAAACAAAGACCAGAAGTTGAGAAACCTCCATGGTCACATTAGCAGTTAGTGTATACAGGAGGAAGTACAACTCAGCACAGCCTGTGATTCTTCATACTCTTCTCTACTCATCATTCCCAGAGTCAAGAACAAAAGGCAAATATTTCTGACACTTATAATCACCTTCAGTGTCTGACAATAAATTTTACTGCTTGGCTACTAATTTTCTAGAGTCACAACTCAGAATATGACTTTTTTGATAACTCATAAAGTGTTTATAGCTCGGATTTATTCCATCTCTTTCATTTATTTCTCAGGATCCTGCCCCACTCTCTGTGGTCATGTGGTAAAAATCTCATCTGGAAGACATGACAGTGATGTGTACTTTTCTCTTTATTCCATTTTCACTCTTAACTGTAAAAGCAAAACTTTGGGACATAGTGATGCTTTTACTGTCTTCATTGCTTTGAGAGGCACCAATGATGGCCATTTCCATATTCACATTTCCCAATAAACTTGTCATCAAAATTTTTCAGAAAACCATCATTAATCTTAGTTTTTTCCTCCACACAGATGAAGAGGCCTTGAAGCAATTTGAGTGTGCTTCTTTAGAGTCAATAACAAAACTGAAAATAATTCTTTTTCCAAATGTTTAAGGTGTCTTTCGGTAATTTCTCGTCATTGGTAATATTAGGGCATAAGTCTTTTCTGTAGATAGGAAGAGAAGGAGAACATACAAGTAGAACAGAATGAAAGAAGAAAACAGCATCACTTCATACAGACAGGAGAAATATAATCTTGTGTTCATTTGTATCTGGTGGATGTTGCTCCAAACCATCTGTATAAACAAAAAACAAAACAATGAAGAGAATCAAAAGAAAAAGCTGTGTCTTTCTGTGTATATGGATACAGGTATGAGTGTATTTCCTTCAAATGGACAAACCAACCCATGGGTTCTTTTATTAGAAACCTGCTTTGGCATGGATAGCGCTTACAAAACTCTGGATGAAATGCTTACGTAGGATTTCTGAACTGGTTGCTGGAAATATTATCTCAGTCTGCCCCTGATTTACCATGTAATCTTGAGACCTTCATCTCTCCACTCCATTTCCTCAGCAGTAACATTATTCAAAAATATGAATGTGTTTTGAGAGAGGAGTCAGCCTGAGGCTAAGAGGGCAAAATAAGAAATACAATGAACGACTTTTTCAGGTCCATTACGCAGATTGCCTAAGGATCTCATCAAGTCTACATGGGTGCACACTTTGCATCTTTAAAAGCTAGATAAAGAAGTTCATTAAAACCGTTCAACGTTAAAAATGTTGAAATTTTAAAAATATCCAAATATACTGACATGTTTAATATGATTTACATATTATATATAGAAACATCCTATGTTATCCCATACATATGCATAAATTGCATGTTTTTTTCTATCAGTTAAAAATAAATTTAATTCTAAGAAATCAATTAAAATGTAAAAGAAAGAAAGGACTTTGTAATTACATGTTTCAAAGTGCTTCAGAGCCACTGTGGTTCTTGTTTAAACCTAGGTTCTGAATAGATACAGAATGTAGGAGAACAGGATTTGTTTCTACATATCCAGGAGCCATTTACCCTTGCAAACCATTGAACAATCAGCTTGTAACCAGCAGAGGATGACATCAATCAGGTCAACCTTTTTAATGTATTTATTTTTATTTTATGTGTGTATATGTGCCTGCCTGCATGTATGTGCACCACATCCATGCCCAGTACCTGCTGAGGTCAGAAAAGGGCATTGGGTCTCCCAGATAGAGTTATAACCTGTTGCCAGTGGCCATCCGTGTGATAGGAATGGATCGGCGTCCTCTGCAAGGCACTAACTGCCCTCTGCAATTGAGCTATCACTCTAGTTCCCAGATTGACATTCTTGAAGTGACAGAAAATGTACTTTTGAACACTGAGAGACTTATGTAGATCTCTTGAAACAATAAAGTTTTAACCCTACATCTGAGCTACTCTGTAGGAATTTCTGAAAACTTCACACAGCACCACAGATAATCCTGGTGAGTAGTCACAATTTATCCTATTGCCTGAGAACTTGCAGAGCACGTACTGATTGCTCACTTTAATTTTTTCTTTGTTTTCTGTTTTTGTTTTTAAAAGTTAAGTAAACAGAAATTTATACATTTATTCACTTGCATTTATTTCTAACAACAATAGTTAAAGAAGAGATTAAATGTGGGAGGGGTGGGGAACAGACAAGAGGGGTAAAAGGGAAGAAAGGGAGAGGGGATATTATATAACTAAGTTTTAGTTATATAAATTTTAAGTCTGAATTGACTGTTGTCTTTGTGTCAAATATGGTCATCACAACATTTATTCTGTTTCCAAAAGCTTCCGTGACTGCAGTCCCATTTGTAAATTATTCACCATTACAAATATCTTCTGATGGCTCGATGTTTCTTCCTCTTGTGCTGTTGCCATTTGGGTCATATAATTCTTTGTTGTGGAGCTTTCCTTTGTGTGGTAGATGTAGCAGCATTTATGGCCATTACCCAGGAGGCACCTATAGTGCAACTTCTCAATCCATCTGTGATAAGTTGCTTGTGTTCTATTCCATGGTTGCCAAGGTCCCTTGAGGGAAAACTCTGCTCCAATTGACAGTCTCTCCACATTTGAAAGAATCATAAATTAAATTCTATGAAGTGCCTTCTGTCTGTCCAGCTGACTCTGATTTGGATTTCACAAGTCATCAAGCCATCCTAATGAACTGCTCCTGTGTATCATGAAGGCGTTCTCCCTTCTGCTGCCTCCATCTGCTTGTGTCCCCAAGTTGATGCCTAGGCCATTCTTACAACCCCCACTGCTTCTGCCACCATAGTTATTTCTCCATTCTGCCATCGCTAGGGATACCCTGGAGATGCCACAGTGAAGTTTCTCCTTCCATGGACTCTCCTGTGACCACTTACCCCAAGCAAGGTTCATCTTAGGGAATAATCTGCTGAGGCCTCTAATGTGAGCTGTCACCATGCCCTCGGCTCCAGCGTTTTATGGACGCAAAAGGAGAGTAAGTTGACTTCACATTGAGGTAACTTGTATTTAACCTCTTATCATTATGATTTTGTATTTATCACTCTCTTTTCCTAGTCATTGACTAACTTTGAACCACTTTGAACAGATTTTACAAATCTCTTGCAGAAACAAATTAAAAATTCTTATCTTAAAAGTCAAAGTTGTGCATAAGCTTACCCCTGAGATCCAAATTATTCCCAAGAAGTAAGGAGAGAAACGAGAAAGAGATATAAACCTGGATTGGCAAAAGTTAAATACTAATAAGTGTAAATGCATAGTCATCATGACTGAAATTGGAAAATCAGGTTTTCCTTAGCAAAAGAAGATGCTAGCACAGTCAGAACTGGGTATGAGGGTGTTGTTTCTTTAGGCACAGTCTGCAACTATTTCAACTGACTTAAGGCAATCTGCAAAAACACTCTGATCATGGACAGAGGTCCTGAGCTTTACAGTGAGTCACAGATGTTTTTGTTGCCTTTCTTAGATAAACAAACTAGATTTCATGTCAATTTTTTTTGGATTTTTGTGCCCAAATTAGTATGAGCAGGTATCTGTAGAGAGTGCTTTATTATACATATCAAAGCAATTATCTCCATGCTGCAGGTAAGACTCCAATAAGGAAAGATATATATTCAAAATTAATACATGACAGTTCTCAGAATTGCACACAGATGTGTGGGTAGTAGGCTGAGTCCAATTTATTATACAGCCTGGCTACTTCCTAAGCATCCTTCAGTGACAGGAAAGGCTTTAAGAAGTGTGTGTGTGTGTGTGTGTGTGTGTGTGTGTGTGTGTGTGTGTGTGTTCATGTTAGGATACAAAGGGAGATAAAAGAGGGCATGGTAGAGAGAAAGTAGTATAAATACATTATATACATGTCCTTTTTATTAAATTGTCAAAAAAACAAACTAGAAAAATGTGATTTTTTTAGACCATTTGTGAAAGAATTCAAATAAAATAGTGATTTTGAAATTTAAAAAAAGAATGCCTAATATTATAAGGCAATCAAAGCAGGAACTACCAACAGCTGCTTGCTAATCTGCTGTTTGGTACATCTCAGAACAAAGGTATAGGAACTCTGTGACACTGCACAAGAACTAACTGATCCAACTTTTCTTATCTCTTCCTCTAAAGGTCAAATACAGTAGAACCATTACCTCTCATACGCAGATGTGAACATCGTGTTCAACTTTATATTTCATTCTGGCAAGTTCTGTGAATACCTGTCATTTCTCTTCCTGTCCTCGCCCTTCCCAAGGACCTAATAAAAGGGAGGGGACAGGTAGGGTTTTCCCACTGCACAAATCAGTTTCCTGAAGATTTCAATTGTTTCAACAGGGAACAGCCTAGTTGTGGGCAATTGATATTCTGAAATTATCAACTTTTCAAAGAAATTTCCAAATCCTTCCTGATAAATAGAAATCATTTTCCAGATATATTAAAGGGAACAGGCACACCCCTACCTACTTGTTCTTTTATAGAATAATATCAGAGTTGTCATCCCTTGTAATTCTGGCACAAAACTTTCCATCCAGTATAAATGAGAACTGCTTGATATATTGTCCACTCTAGTGGGACAATCCCAGGACAAAGCACTCTTTGTGTTACATACATTTTATATCTGGATAGAATTCTCATTCCTCCACTGCTGCTTACTTGTGAAAAATTAAGTACAAGTCAATTACAATAATTTGAAAAATGATCTAATAAAATTACCAGTAAGAATACAGCAAGAGAATTAGAAAAGATGAAATGTGGAGGACTAAAAACCTACAATCCATAGCAGAACTGAACTTCATAAGAACAATTAATATAAAAAACTAAACTTACAATTTTCCTCTTATGAAGATTTGAATGTAATATAGATTTTCTTCAATATGGCCTCAGTATTTCATCTCCACATTTTAGTTTGGGCTTTTGCCCATCAAAATGCAACTTGATGTCATTATTCAGATGTTTCAAAACTATCAAGTCTCATGTCCAAATCAAAGCGACTCTTTAATAACTGGGAAAAACAAAACAAATGAAACAAGCACCTAAAATTCCTAAAAGAGATGTTTTGTGTCTACTCAAATACGTGGTTAACAAGTAGATGTAATAGTGGGATACGGTACTGTTTTAGAAAAAAAAAAAAAGAGAGAATGAGGAACTGTAGACATGGTTTGGCCATTAAGAGCTCGGTTTGGTCTACCAGAGGACCTGGGTTCAATTGTGAACCCCCAGGGGGCTGCTTATGCCATCTGTAACTCCACCCCTAGGAATCCAACAGCTCCAGAGCACTAAACATGCACGTGATGTACAGACATGTGGGCAGAGGATATACCCATACATATAATGCACATTTGAAAATACATTTTTAAATTGAATGAACGATAAGAGGATGGGAATACTAATATTTCAATATTTTTAGAGCGTTACTTGTTTCTTTGTTTTTCCTAATGTCATGGGTAGTTGCTAGGTTAAAACAAAAGCATTAAATGTGGTGATATCTTCAGGTGATACCTGAAGAACAGGAGGCAGAGCTGGCCACTACCTAACCATAGAAGTCTAGAGGTCTTTACAGACAGACAGGAAGTGATATGGCTGGGCAGAGAGAGGAAGTGATAAGGCAGGAGGAGACAGGAACTCAGTTCCTTTATTGACTGGGAAGTTAAGTAGGTAAGGTGACTGTGGTTTTGCTCCTCTGTCTCTCTGACCTCTCAGCATCTTCCCCAATATCTGACTATGGTCTTTTATTATTAAGACCTGTTAGAACTGGAGCTGCAGTTACATACCATTATTCTTATCCCTATAATACTATTTTCCTCCAAAATATTACTGAGTCACCTGTCTCCTCCCAGCCTAGTCCCACATTTCTCTTTTATCCCCTTTTATATCACTTTATTATTTAGTCATTTTAAAGATCAATTAATAAAAATAAATGTGTTCAGTTACCTAAGCAAATTTGCTTTGCTTTCTTTTCTTTTTTATTTCCGTACAAGAGTGTGAACCAACAGCTTTGTGTAACCTCAACAATCTACTCCAGCACCGACTTACCTCCAAAGCCCCTTCTACCACCACCTCCCCTTCCTTTTTCTTTTTCTTTTTCTTTATTTTTCTTGAGTCAAGATGTCACTAAACTGACTGGGTTGGCATTCAGCCCATTATTCTCCAGTTTTGCTTGTTTGGATTACAAACCTGTGCTACCAGGCAATGTTTAAACACAGCTCTTTATCATAAACAAATGTGAGTTACTTGAGCCATAGAACCAAGACAAATCGAGCTGGTATTAACATGGGTGCTTCGTCTCCACTGGCTCAGAGTGTGGGAAGTAGCTACATAAGCTTCTGGAAAAGAAAAGTAACCATTGATCTGATCTAACTGTAAATTGTGTGACATAGAATTAAATAACTTTTATGGCAAGATAAACCCATTGATATGATAGTGGTATAAAGTCATGAAAGCAACCAATCTCTGATTGGATTAAAGGCCCCATTCCACAAAATGGATCTCATACCTGACACAGTTAGTGGGGACAAGAACCTACAGCTATACAAATTATAGGCCCTAGGGGTGAACCTAATTCCATTATTTCTTCTTATGGGACAGAGTATTAAACCCATCCCTGACTACTTTTCATTATGCTCATAGACAAGTGCATCTCTCAAGCCTCAATAGAGAAGCTTCTTCTATCATGACATAGAGTTGAACTTAAAGTTCACAACTGTTCACCATTCAAAGAATATGGGGTATCCATATCACACACTGCTCCAAAGACTTAGAGAGCATTTCAGAAGAGGAGGCAGAAGGACTATAAGAGGCAGAAGCCGTGGATGATGACAACTAAACAGTGTTTTCTGAACACAACAGGACAGTTGTACACAAGAATTCACAGGGGTTGTGACAGCATGCACCCACCTACACTAGATCAAGCCAAATGAAGTTTCAACATGGAGGAGAGAGGCCATCAACAGAGGCTGGGAGAGAGAATTAGCTTTCTCTATGGGTGTGGCTCCTGGTAGGTCTAACGCACTCCAGTGGATAGTCACATTCACCCAAAAGTGTTTACATGGCACTAACAGGACTTAATAGATTTTTATTTTAAAAAGAAAAAAACGAATAAAGACACAAAGCTGTATGGGTAGGGAATGTGGGGATCTTCGAGAAGATGGAGGAAGTGATGAATAGGGCCAATATTCAATATATAGAATTAAAAAAATTAATAAAACAATTTTTAAACAGACTAATATATCAGAATAATTGGTGTTTCTGCAAGTGGCTTTATTTTATAAAAAGGTTTGTAGCTCTGTTTCGTATGAGATAGTTCAGAGATATTATGTATTTTTATACGCACTTTGAACACTTTTATAATGATGTTAATGACCCACATTTTTGCACCACCCACCCACAATATTATCTCTAACGCATGGGAGTACAGCATCATTAATTCTGATACTTATACCCCAACACAAAACTTGATTTGAATGAGACTTCTGAATCCTGAAGCAACCCGTTTCACAAATTCTATTTTTAGAAAGAGCTAAATAGCCTGTGGTGTGTGCATTCCAGTGACCACGATGAAATGTGTACCACCTTACCAACGAAAAAGAGGCCTATTAGTCACACCGTAGTGTTAATCTGTAAGGCATTACATCATGAGTCATCTAGAGGAAAGGGTAGGGTTTCCTCTTGAGTTCATTACAGCGTGAAAGGTAACATTTAGAAGGCAGAACATACAAAACGGGATTGTACCTCTCAGGTAGAAGCATGTTTCCCATGGGAAAGTGCACTTCTACCTAAAAAGAGAAGTATTCTTTTCGTATTTAATCATGAATAAGTGACTGGAAATTTCTGAGCTCATTCATAAAATATTCAGAATAGCTAGTGGGGGGAGCAATGCTAATAAAAACCATAGAAGTTAGAAATAAAGTAAAGAGGGACAAAGGTGCTTAAGGAAATGGTATAGTTTTTAAACTGAGCCCAGAAATCCTTCTAGCTGCATGAAGATCTAATTGAAGCACTCTTTGTTTTGTTTTTAACTTCTTTATTGAAACTTTGGGGGTTTCACATCATGCACCCCAGTTCTGTTCACCCTCTGGTCCCCCCCCCATATCCTCCCTCACCGCTAATGCACTTCCCTACAAAAGAAAACCAAAAAAAAGTAAGCAAGTAAAAAAAAAAAATCAATAAACCAAAAAAGAACAAAAACCACACCGGGAACAGAGAAATATCTTCTCCTTCCCTCCTGACTCTCCAACACCTCTTCATCATCCCGATGGCACTGGAGGCTTCAGTGTGTCATACAGTATATCCCTTTGTCCCATCAGCTTGACTGCAAGGAGTCACTGGTCTGGCTCAAGGCCTCTGGTTTTGGGTACGCCATCTTCACTGGGTCCTCAGCAGAGTTCCTCTGGGTTATCCTGTGGCATCTGGGAGTCTTGGAGATCTTCGGGGTATGTTTCCACAGGACTAGTCACTTCTCAGGCTCCAGCAAGTCCCAGAAAGGGTAGATGTTAGGGTGGGTCCAACCCAAGGCCCATTTGTGGAGCTGGGTGTTATCCAGGTAAGTCAGATGGAGCCACTGGTACCATCTGCCTCTGGTGGGAGGGTAGAGTCCGCTCCCCTATATGCCTGCCTTCAGGGTACGTTCATCCTTACCTATGGTCAAGGTTGGGTGCCTTCTCTCCTGAATATAGCCAATTTTCTCCGTGTAGTGGCCAGCAAGAGGCAAAACCAGCTTTTCCAGGAAAGTGAAAGGCAAAGCCAGCTCAGCATGGTCCTCTGATTTCTTCTTCTATGGTTCTTATGGTCTCCTGAGATAGCACTGGCCACAGACATCAACATAGAACCCCAGCTGGACAGCAGCCTGGGCCAGGCGATGTCCTGGATCTGGAATGGAAGGAATGACTATTCCAGGAGGAATAGTTCTGGTAGCATTGTAGCTTGCAGAAACAACCCTGGGCCTCTATGTGACTATTGGTGTCAATGCAGGACCTGGACTTCAACTCAGACCCCAGCCACAGTAGGACCTGGTCCTCAGCAGAAGCTAGGCCTGGATGTCACCACTGCCCCCAGTGGTGGTATGGCCCTGAGACACTAATTGGTCCTTGATCTTGGGTATCTGCAGGGCCTTCAGTGGTAACAGCACTGGACATCAGCACTGACCCAGGCTGTGGTAGGGTCACGAATCCTGACATGGTTGTCTGCTGCAGCTTGGGACCAGATGTCACCGTGTTCTTGGTTGGCAGCAGAGGCTACTCTGGTCTGAATACATCCTGGTTCTCAGACTCCAACCTGTACTCAGGTGGCTGGTTTGACCCTGTACTTCATGGCGCTCAGGGGCAACTGGGTCCACTTATGTCAGTCTGGGCCCTGTCTGCTACAGGGCCACGGACCCAAAGATGGTCCTTAGTAATAGTTTGGGTCCAGATGACACCCTGGCCCTGGGTTGTAGCCCAGGCCACCCATATCTGTCTGTATAGTCCCTGCTGTGGCGTGGCCCCCTGACTCCACACAAGCTGCAGGGTCTGGCCCAGGTCCAGGGCCTCTGGATTGGCCCTAGTGGCAGCCTGTACCACAGAGTTCAACACAGACCCTAGCTGGAGCTGGGCGACTACCCAGACATGGCCTCAGCAATTAGGCCTGGGTAACTTTGCTCTAAGTGATAGTTCAGAGCACTCAGATCAGGGTAGTTCTAATGGCAGCATGGCCCCTGGACAACAACAAGGTCACAGGATGCAGTCCAGACCCCAGTCGCCATGTGGCCTTTGGTGGCACCACAGGGACATGGGCTTCAATGCAGACCTCAGCTGAGGTACTATGGACCCAGATATAGTCCCCAGCTGGAGTCTGAGCCTAGCTGACACCATGGCACGAGATGACAGCAAAGCCACCCGTATCAGTATGGTCCCAGTGGCAGCATGTTAGAAGCACGTTTTTTAAACAAACACTAATTTGATAAACATTGATTATTTCTCTCTCATCCTCAAATTATACTTCACCATCTTAAAACTAAGAACTCCTGATACATGCTTGCCTGGTTAAATATTAAGAAGGTTTAAATTAAATTTAGTGCAATTGCATTATACCAAACTATACTTAAGCTAAAACCCTTCCTTTCTTCAAATACAAAATCAAAAGAGAGAAAGACAAGGCAATGATTGGGTAGTAAATTGCACAGCTATCAGTACTCCTAGCTATCCCTTGATTTCCTCAATGTAAATGCAAATTTTCACAAACCCTTAAAATTTGACATGTTTTTGAGAAATCAGTGGAAATGATGTGTGTGACAGCATTCAAAATCTGAGCTGATATCACTGACCGTGTGGAACAATGGAGAGGATTTGAGGTTATTTAGCCTGGAAATGAAAACAATCAGGTGAACAAACTCAGTGCCATCAAACCCTTCCAGGCTGGACCACAGAAATTATTCTGGATATTCAATATGTGTGTATGTGAATGCATGTACATACACACATGCATGTACATACACACATATATACATACATATCCACATACACACACATACATGCATACACACATACACATATACACATACACACACATGCATACACACATACACATGCACAGATATATACACATACACACACATACACACGCATACACATGCATAAACACACATATACACATATATACACAGACAGACCAAAAGCTGCTATAAATGACAGAAAAGCTCATTTTAGGCTTACTGAGAGACATTTCTAGTAGTGTTTGAAAGCTTTGAGTCTCCAACAGTAGAAACATCCAGACACAAGTTAGAAGACATTATGCTGGTGAGGTGAAGGAGAAAGTTCATGCATTAAACTGACAACTGAGCATTGGAGCTACACAGTCCCTGTCAAAGTCAAGAATCTAGGATGTCAAATATGTAGATTTTATATTTTCAATGCCCTCTCATTGAGTGTCAAAAGTATCCTAAGCATGCTTTCACAGCACTGCAAGTACTTTTCACAAGGGCAACATGACCTCCACTACAAGGAGAATGTAACAAAGCAGAAGTGACAGTGGAGAGCACGGCAGAACTTTTATCAGCCCAGGTGAACAAGCACACTGGAGGAATAGGTCACAGAAAGGAGCAGGCACCACGCTTCTGGTCTCGCACACAATGAAGAAATAGGTTGTGTATTCTGTGCTTGAACAAATTCACACGATCCATAATCATCATATTTAACTCTATGTAAAACATACACCAACAAAAATGATTATCAAGGTAATATATCATAATCATGAAGAATTATGAACCCTTTAATTAAATAGATTTCAAAAAGTATAGTTAACTCATGTGACAATCTTCTTTTACTTCACTATCCATGTTCTCACTGAATTGTTTCACTTTGTTGACCGTGAATTACCCAGAGAATTTTCTTGATGTATAGAACCCAGGTTTTAGGAAACACTCTATGGTATATTAGGAACACAATGCTAAGATTAGGAAAATTTTCTGAAGATGTTTGGCAAAATCCAGCCTTTGCCTAGGATACCTGAAATTAAAGCAAATCCTTTGTTATCAAATCTACAGAATGTCCTATAATAAATCAAAGGGACA
>NC_022010.1:94580811-94581824 GCF_000317375.1 Microtus ochrogaster
TTACAAACAATGCTGCTATGAACATAGTTGAGCATATACTTTTGTTGTATGATAGGGCCTCTCTTGGATATATTCCCAAGAGTGGTATTCTTCTCTTTTTTAATCTTATTCTCTATTCTGCATTGTTTTCCCTTGCTTTCCCTTAATCTACCCATTACAGATATTCCCAGTCAATTATATCCTTAAAACCAGCAATTCCCCAGCCCTAACAGGTTCCAGGGCTGGGATTCTTTTGCCCCATAAAAATCAGATAAGAGTTTTCACACACACACACACACACACACACACACATACACACACACACAGAGAGAGAGAGAGAGAGACAGAGACAGAGACAGAGACAGAGACAGAGACAGAGAGAGATCCCGTGACTGTTGTAGCTATTATATGACCAGTGAACTCCTTAATGGAGAAAATTTATTAAGGAAGGAATTAAATCATCAGGGAATTCTAGAGGAGAAAGTTAGTGGGTTACACTACATTTTCAGGTGATTAGTAAAGTGCTAAAAGGTTTATTTTCATTAAAATTATGAACAGGGCTTGAGAGTAAAACATAAGCATAAAACATAAGTAAAACTAAATTCATCAGTAAACTGAGGTGAAGGTGAGTGCAAGGAGCTAAGAATCTTTTAAGTGGGGTAAAACCAGAACAGCAGCTTGGGCAAGTAGTAATTCTAGGTCCTTGGATGTCTGTGAATATCTTAGATGGGATGCTCTTTCCTAAACCCTAAGCACTGACTAAACGCCTGCTGATAAAGATACCTGCAGGAAGGCAGATCTCCATGTTTACCTAAGAGAGAGGCATGAGGGCCTGGGAGTGGAAAACTGTTTTCACCTGTAGCCCAAAGGAATAGGAAACAGTTCTGAGCTGTGGTAATTGATTCCCAAATATGTAACAGAAGGGGAGTTAGCTACAGTGAAAGTCTACAGCAAAGGACAGCTATTTATTCACAAAGCAATAATGCCGAAAAGCCTTGGCTTTTGGTTTAAAAACATTTACCATAGCCCCTGAC
>NC_022010.1:94581924-94591155 GCF_000317375.1 Microtus ochrogaster
AAGAACTGCAACCCTAACATGGAGTTATCTATCAAGCGAGGCTGGGGCCAAATGCCATCTTGTAATGGCAGCTATTCAAATCGGCTCCCAGCACAAAGCAATAATGCTGAAAAGCCTTGGCTTTTGGTTTAAAAACATTTACCATAGCCCCTGACAATGATAAGTAGCTCGTGAAAAGATGACTCAGCAATTATTATATAACATTGCCATTTACAGCATTGTCTCTAGGAGTTAAACATGAAGATAAATATAACTACAGCTGGCATATTGTGGGATGGAGACCAATTTCCAATCTTGTTGGCTCTCACCTCTAAACACACACACACACATATACACACACACACATACACATATACACCTACCTCATGTGTAAGTTCCATCCAATTAACCTGAGAACTTTCTTATCAAGAAATTTCTACCTTAAAGTAAATCTGATCTAAAATCCCAGTAAATGACTAATACATCTGATCCTGGCGCAAGTAATATTTCTTTTATTAACATTTTTTATTCCTCTATCATATATCACATCCCAACCACAATTTCATCTCCCTCCCCTCTGCTGGCCTCTCCCCTCCTCCCCCAGATCCATGCCCCTCTGTCTTCCCTCAGAAAAGAGCAGGTCTTTCATTAACTTTCAATAATTTTGATTATTCATTTAATGTGGTATGTGTGTACATGTATGTATGTGTGTATATGTGTGGGCTTGTTCATGCTATGATGTACCTGTGGAGGTCAGATGACAACTTGCAAGAATCAGTTCACTCCTTCAACCATGTGAGTCCCCAGGATGGAACTCAGACCATCAGACTTGGCAGCAGCCAACTTTATATTTGGAGTTCTCTATGCACCACAGCTGTTATTTATATTACACACACACACACACACACACACACACACACACACACACACAAGTTAACTTTAAAGTATTTTTTCTTAAGCTGGCATTTAATTTAAAATAGTTGAAAGGACATTTTTAGATAAATATGGCAATAAAGTTAAGCTGAGGCTTGCCTGCAAACCTGAGAACCATTGCTGTTGAAACATCTCACCAGAAATGGTAACTCGTGAAATCTGAAGTTTTTGAAGTATTCAAAAAAAAGCCATCCTATTATAAAAATAGCAGTTTTCATTTCTCCATTTTTTCCATGTTTTTCCACAAGAACCCACTAATATAATTGCCGGGGCTACAAATCATTTCAACAGAAAGGAAATAAGTAGAAAGAAATCAAACATATTCAACGGACTGGAAACCATAAACTAAACAGGAAGTTCAAACTAAAAAATTTGTACTTATAAGATAATAACAGTTATTTATATTTTAGTAAAATCAAAATAAAATAATTTGCTTCAACTTTCATAGAGTCCAGATGAAATTGGAGAGCTGCAACTCTGTCTCTTTTTCTGGTTGTTTCAAAGAGAACAAGAAGGGAAAAAGCTTGAATCCATCTAGAGCAAAAACTAAAGCTATAAAATATATGCATACTTTTCTAGAAGAATCTCTGAACCCCCACAAAACACATTGGATGGTGGATTCTTTTAATTTTCTCAACAAGATAATATTCTTTGAATTAAAATAAAATTTTCAAAGACAATTTTCATGTTCACTAATGAATCCAATTTTTATTGAAACAAACTTGGGAAATATTACAAACCAGAAACTTGAGAGAATTTTAGTGTCTAGGAAGAGCTTCAGTGACCAAGAAGTTCAATGTTTTTCAAAGTGAGCTTTGTCTGAAGGTATGTTCCATGATCAAAGGCCCTTTCCAAGATTTGTTGAAGAAGCTATGTTTTAAAGATTGCAATCAAGGGCTGCCTCGTGGAAAAAAGAAATGGAGGCAGAGAAGGAGGTAGAGGACGGAAGTCCTCTTCTTGAGATAGGATGAAGCATTGTTGGTAGAGTTTTTCCCTACCATGCTCAACACCCTGAGATTTATCTTCCAAAACTATAGACATGGTGGTCTTCTAGGGATTGTTGTAGCTGTTACTGCCCTGCTACATTTTGAGAGACCACCACTCCTTCAGAAGGCTCAGTAATGAACTTATGCAGGTGTCTAGAGCCAAGATGTTGTAAAAATATTGCCATATTTCAGAGCCTACCACTGAACAATTAAGGATTTAATACTTATACCTTTTGTATCCCTCCAGGATCTGGCATATACTAGAAGCACTTTTCATGGCTACAACTGGAGCATTATTCCTACTGGTCAGTGGCAGGTTGACCGAGCACTAACTAGAATAAGATCACTACCAGAGACGAGGCTATGCCAGGTTGGAGGCTCCTAATCAATCTATGTGACTAACTGGAAAACAGTCAGGGATGGGGCAGAACCAACCACTCTATTTTCACTCTCTCTTCAAACTCAATCATGAGTCCACTTTAGAAAAATATTGATCCTTGTCAGTTTTGTAATTTTGCAAATGAGAAAACAGAAGACCAGAGGGTTGAAGTAACTCACTTGATGTCAGATAGCTGAAAAGAAGCCAAGTCTGGTTGAAAATTATAAAACAATGTTCAGCCCACCTCTCGCAGAGTGGGGAAAGCCAATAGCACCTGCACGTGCATCTGTTAGACTACTTAACTCGTGGTCAGTTAAATCACAGCTGTTTTATCTTTGGACTCATCTTGAAATGTTTTCACCTGAGTTCTAGAGACAGTCTATGAAATGTTTATTATGTCCAAAATCTTTAAAGCATGATGTCTAAAATACCTTACTGGAAATACAGAACTGAGCTAGTGGCTTACTTAATGACCCATGGCTGCCTTGGGATGTCTCCAGGACCTGAACCTGAACTTCTTTCCTCTCAGTGTCCTCTCAGTGGTACTCCTTCCTCCGAGCCACACTCTGTTTTTTGAAGGAACTGTCCATGTGAATGACTGGATTCACACAACCCAAGCTGCTCTAAGACCAGGTTGCTGACTAACTACAAATTTCCTTTTCTTGAGAACAAGATGTGAATAACCTCTGAGAAAGAAAAAAAAACTGCAAGGGCCTGCTGTAGGTCTGAGGAAAGTGCCCCCTGATGGGAGGCAGAGGTAGTTTTTCAAAGACACCCTGAACTGTTTACAGTCCCCTGAGGTTCAGTGAGGACTAAAGGAGGCTTGCAGAAATACTGATACGTGTAAACAAAATGTTTTGCCATACAGTTTCTGAAAAACTATTTTCCAGCTGCAATGAAATTCATTTTAACAACTGAGTTCTCAGTCCTGACCCCCTTGGCACAGGGCTACTTTGGGATGGCCCTAGGGTATATCTATTACAGGCTAAATGATCTCTCAGGAGAAACTGTGGAAATGTATTCTCTGCATCTCTCCCCAGCCTCCACAAACCACAGTGCACAGTGGTTACTGCTTTCTGTTACCAGATAAGGTTACAGCAGGGATCAGGGAGGTGTCTGTGACTCAGATTAAGGACAAAGTAATTGCTACAACATTAACAAAGGGTTTTGCAAAGGAAGCACACTGACACGTTGCAATGATGTTTTTTTTTTATTATTTTTGGATCCAATTCTTAAAAACAAAAAGGAAATGCCCTCAATAAATCATCTTCCTAATGGAAATGACAGAATTATTCTCCCAGGAGGCTAGCACAAACCTCACCTCCCTCAGAAGGGGTATGGGAAGGAAATGGAGATACAGCATCCCTGAAGGATCTAAGGCTTCCTGGATCTTTGTTCCCATCTGTCCCATGGAAGTCATTTGTAACAATTTTTAAACTCATTGTTCATACACACAAGATAAGAGCCTTCTCGAAAGTTATACTGTTTCTTTGTTAAATTAGAACAAAAAGCTGTTTTTATAGTTGGTTACAAGGAAAAAAATAGCATATATTTTAAGTAAACAGGAAAAACCTCCATAAATTGCCTTTTTATTAACAATGCAAAACATAAATGCCAAAAGACTAGTCAGTAAAGGCAGTAGTGTTTGGAGAAGACTGAGTATGTTTATACTCCCTTGTTCATGTTATTCTTTTCAGAAACATTCTATATACTTATAATTGAATTATTACATGCTGGCAATTTAAAATCAATTAACTCTACAGCACATAGCCTTCTTCTAGAGCAGATTACAATCAAATGTGTGATTCAAGATTTTAAAACCAGGCCTCTAACATCCACCTTCTTCATCCCTCGTTGCAATTAAGAATTTGAAGTGAACTTTTTGTGACTTTTGGCAAGAGCAACTTCAATTCATTCTTTTCTAAATGCATCCATTAGAACTCAACGTTTCTCTTCTATTACGAACCTTAGGAAGTGCCACTCCCCACCCAGCTTCTGATTTCTGAGAAATTCTTGTTTAGGTCACCAGGGAGTGAAAGGCCAGTTTTGAGAAAGAGCCATGTATATAATAAGTCTTTTTTTAATGTGGAGAAAACATCATTTGACTAAAGCTAGGTACACGACAGTAAAGCCACAGTTTCATAAAATTCAGCCTAAACATTTAACCAGATTCTTTGAAGCCTTTCCCTATGACTAAAGTTGGTCATTTGTTCTAGTTTTGGCATAGTAGCAAAGTGAAAAGCCATAGTGGCTTTTTGTTGTTGTGCTACAACCAGTTAATAAATTAGAGGAAATCTTTTTTAAAAAAATTCACAGCGAATAGCCCATTTCAATAGGGATGGGGGAACCAAAGTTGTTATAGATTTTCCCATTCTTAGTTCTTTCCCTAAACAGTGCTGTGAAGATCCTAGGCATTTCTAGGACACAATCACGGTGTCATTACTGTTGCTACATTTTCCCATCTAAACAACTTCTGAAGCCAAAATTTTTCATTTTTCAACCAAGCAACATATTGTAATAAATCAAATGAAAAAACAGAGAAGAGATTTGAAAAATATAAAACAATACCAACATTTTCTTACTGTTTTTGGAAAATGTCACTTCACAGAAACATATTTTTACTTAATGCTATTTTTATAATTTCATACATGAGTATTATATTTATACAATTTTCACTTCTCCCTCTTCCCAACAGGCTATTGTCACATCCCCCCTTCCATCATCACCATTCACTTTGGAATTCATTAACTCCTCTTGCACAATTAATATTGGTACCTGTATGTAACATGATGAGCCCATTTAGTGTTGCTTGTAAATACGCATTTAGAACTCACCACTTAGGACTGGATAATGTATCTGGGAAATTATCCCTAGAGAAGACAAATTCTCCCTCCCTCAGTGGCCTTGAACACCTGTAGTTTTTCATCTAGGAGTGGTGTAAAATGCCCTTCATTACCACTGGAATGTAAAATGGTGTAGTCTTAGTACATGTCTTGTGTAGGCAACCATATAGTTGAGATGTCATGGGTGCTGATTTCCTGTCTTAGCCAGAAGATACTACTAGCAAGAGTCCTGGCTATCTGCCTTTAAGAATCTTTCTAACTTTTTTGTAAAAACATCAGTAATTTTATTGTTTGCTTATGACTGTTACTTGAACTGTGCTGTTGTTTTCATTCCCAACATAGCAATGATATATTATATGTCCAACCCAAGCAAGAATTCTTGGGGCTCCTCAATCTTCTCATATAAAAGAAATCTAAAACCAAAAATCTGAGTGTAACATGAGTAATAAAAACTCAGAGACAGATATTGGGGTTCAAGCTGAAGATCAGAAAAGCAAAGCAGTCAACCACTAGAGAGACCTTTACCCCTGCCAAAACTTCAGACCGTAAGGGCGAGATCCTATCTGCATGAATCCTCAGACTCCACACTCCACCAAGTTCTTATCACTTCCCCTTTATAATCTTCTCTCCACCAAGCCATATTGTTCCTGTCTCCACATCCCTAGTGCTGGAATTAAAACGATATGACTACAAAACTCTCCCAGTTTTTCCTCCTTCCCTCTTTCCCTTCAAAATAACAAAACCTGAAGATTACTGGATGGACAAGAGGCCCAGTGGAGCCAAGCCAAGTCAACCCAGTCGAGGCTCTTCTAGAGATGCCAATTTCAGCCATACTAAAGTTTCAACAGAAAAATAAGAACAAGCCCAACAAATACTGTGTATTAGTGGCACAAACAAGAACAGCTCAGCCCAGGTATAAACTTTAGAGGCATCCTAAGTAAGCTTTCTTTTAAATCCCTACAGGTTGGGCTTCTTTGGCATGCAGCACTATTTTGACAATAACTACTTTCTTCCTCCTTTACTCTCATTAGAAAAGTGACCATGAATTCGCAATGAATTCTACAGATTTACACTTTGTGCAGCCCTATAAAGTAAATTCTTATTCCCGAACCCTTTTCTCATTTGCCTTAATAAATATTTAATTAGTAGGTGAACAAAATGGAATGTTTAAATTTCCACACAAAGAGAAATTCTGTGGAACTGCTACTGCTTTACCCATCTCTGTATGAAAATGAATAAAACTTATCTTTAAGAACTAAATTTGTCTTTTATATTTTCCACCCAAAGTTTAAACCCCAATAATATCAAAGCTCAATGGGTATGGTGAACTTAGAACCAGACCATGGTAGCTTGATCTTCCAGATAAAGGACTTTCACACTCCTGTGACTGAAATTCCAGAGCTCTGAACTGTGGATGCTCTTTTCATCATTTTTGTTATTTTTTTTTTTTTTTTGGAAACTCTTCAAAAAGAAAGCAAGTCACTTTGCTTTAAAAATCCAGGCTCCTGCTCTGAGATGGCCTCACAGTGCTCACTATAGTTAATGGTCCCCCAATGCATGATCCTCTTTGTATCATGAGTTCCTTGGACCCTTGAGATGGATGATTTGTTCTCCGAGCTCCAGCATTCCCTTTCTTTATTTCTTCACCTGTCATTAATCTGTCTTTCAATACCCTAAGTACATAAGGAAAATTTTGTTGCTATGACAAACACTTGACCATTACTTACATGTGTATGTTTCAGAGAGAAGTCAAATCTATTAACATTGTTTCTCATGCTTTTTGATATGTATTTACCTCTGTATGCTGTGATTACCAGTGATAAATAAAGGA
Source organism: Microtus ochrogaster (assembly GCF_000317375.1). Classification (NCBI taxonomy): domain Eukaryota; kingdom Metazoa; phylum Chordata; class Mammalia; order Rodentia; family Cricetidae; genus Microtus; species Microtus ochrogaster. Next base: position 94,588,876 of record NC_022010.1, read on the forward strand.
ACTGCTTTGAGCCTATAGCAGAGCTAAAGGGGATCAGACCTAGGCTGGGAAAACTAAACTGATTGCTGGGAAAAAGAAGAGCAGAGTCAGAGAGAAGCCATGTAACCTACCAGAGACAGAAATTGGGAACATTAGCTGGTAAGCCACAGCCACCTGGCAATACACAGATTAATGGAAATGGGTTAAGTTAATATGTAAGAGTTAGCCAATCAGAAGCTAGAGCTAATGGACCAAGCAGTTATTTAATTAATACAGTTTCTGTGTGATTATTTCAGGGCTGAGCAGTAGGGAATGGGCAAGCAGCCTCTCTACGAAAGTTATTGGTTACTAAAAATAAATTATTTTACTTATTTACATAAAAATGTATTTCAACTATAATTATTAATTCTGAGAAAGAAACAAGAAAAATCCATCAGAGTAGCAAAATATAATTGACTTGTGGTATTTAAAAGTTCTCCTGTCAACTTTCTTATTTCTACCTATTTGCAATGTGCAAACTTTGAAGGCAATGAATAAGAAAAGTGTTCACTTCAGTCACTCTTAACCCATAACAATAAAATTTTATTAACATAAATCTAAAGAGAGTATCCTACTCAAGCATACAGGATTAGTAATAAAATCTAAAGTACATTTATTTTGTATTTGTATCCCTTTTGTTTCTTTTTCTTATATTATTACTTTAGATAAGACTTCAAATATTATATTTAGTATGATTATCAAGAGTGGGTGGATGTATACAATGATGTTGGTATATCCAGATTATTGTCATATAAATGTTGTTTTACTACATAACAAATTGTTACCAAATCCACAGAATAAAAGACCTGGAAAATTTAGGTAGACTATCAAAAGATAAATATGGAACTTGTAAGGTGGGTATTTTCTTAGGTATGTGTTATTTCTCCCAAGTACCAGGAGTGACTAGTTGTTGAAAACGTATTTCTTTATATTCATAATGCTGAGACCCTAATTTCTTGCTGACTGAATCTGAAGGACACTGTCTTGTCACCTTGGATAAACCACTTATCATTTCCTGCCAAGATGTACTCTCTACAATGTGTTTTTTCCTCTTTGCAAGGTCAACAGAATAGCCTTGCTTTAATGACACTTCTAACACCTGCCTTTCCAAAAGATATTTTCTGAAGTCATTCTTTCTTTGTTTCTTACTTGCTAAGTTATACAATTTTTGAAGATTTATTCTAAAGTGGAATATATAGAAAACTAGGAAAGCGAAACAAGAAAATTGAATAAATTAAGGTTAAAAAAACAAGTATTTGAAATAATATTTAAGGTAAAAATTGTATCTTAAAATGCCTGACAAAAAAATTCTGCTTATGGGGCTGGAGAGAAGGCTCAGAGGTTAAGAGCATTGCCTGCTCTTCCAAAGGTCCTGAGTTCAATTCCCAGCAACCACATGGTGGTTGACAACCATCTGTAATGGGGTCTGGTGCCCTCTTCTGGCCTGCAGGCATACACACAGACAGAATATTGTATACATAATAAATAAATAAATATTTTAAAAAATTCTGCTTATATAACTTTTCCATAATTTCAATCTAAGATTTCTACTGTATTAAATAGAGTAGAAAACACCTATGCCCTCAGAAATTTTTTTTTCAAATAGCAAAACCTAAGAAATGCCTCTCGTGAATTTTCAAGAAAAGAGCACCATGTATGTTGTGAGCAACATCCAAGCCATGTCTCTTAAACAAATCTGATAACATAATTTTAACATAAATTATTTAAAGTAATCTTATTAAACAAACAAATATGTGGTCTAATTTAGCATGATATAATGATAAAATTTAAAATATTTCCAAAAGCATGTTGATTATGTATTCTATATTCAGTATGATGGCTATTCTTGTCCACCTGATGGGATTTAAAAACATCTTAGAATCAAATCTATAGGCATATCTGTGAAGCATTATCTAGATTAGGTAAATTGAAATGGAAGACTTACTGTTAAGGTGAGTGGTACAGTTCTATTGGCTGGAAGCCATAGACTGTATAAACAGAAGAAAGAAAATTGAGTAAGCATTCATTGCTCTCTACTTCCTAACAGTAGACATGATCAGCTGCCTCCTGTCCCTGTTGAAACATCTTCCCTGCTATCTTCCCTACCATGAAGAAATGTATATTTATTTCTAGTTCATGAATTGTATGTCAAAATAAACCTTGTTTCTTAATTTTTGACAGGATTTTGTGACAAGAGAAGTAATACAGTCAGTTGTTTTTTTGTTTGTTAGTTTGTTGGGGTTTTGTGGGGTGTTGAAACAG
>NC_022010.1:94591635-94605415 GCF_000317375.1 Microtus ochrogaster
TTTTGGTTTTGGTTTTTCAAGACAGGGTTTCTCTGTGTAATAGTCCTGACTGTCTTGGAACTAGCACTTATAGACCAGGCTGGCCTTGAACTCATAGAGATCCACCTGTCTCTGCCACCCAAGTGCTGGGTTAAAGGTGTGCAACACCACTGGCCGGTATAGTCAGTTTTTTTTTAATAAAACTGATGTAACAAAGAATTTAATTATGCTATCTGATTTGAATCAAGAAGTCATATAATACATGTAAAATATAACTGATATTCTTTGACGATCAAATCAGACCATACAACACTTACATTACCTTGATGATATGAGGAGCCTATTCATCAGACATATGATTAAAATCAGATGGGAAGGGAAGTGAACAGTAGATAAATGAACATATGACCCAACTCATCAGTCGAAACAAAGTACCATCCTACTATGTCCTTAGCAACCAAACCATTCCTCCTCTTCAACACAATAAAGAACTCCCCTCCAAAGTAACCAGAGCCTTTGAGTGTCTTCATTCATATGGCCTAGCACTCTCCTGATGTATATTCTGATCCTTTGTATTTCTTTGTTTTCAATAAAATTTCCTTTACTGTTTGCAAATGTGTGAGAGCTTTATTTTAGTTCCTTCAATCAAAGGCCAAAAACTTGGAAACATTGGATGTTAATCATTGGGAAAAATAAGAAAGATGATGAAAGCAAGAGAAGGACATAAAACCAGTAGAACACAGCACAGGTACTATGTGGTCAATCATAGTGAGAGTTGAAAGACACAGAAGAAGAAAATTTGGGAGGGGGGATGAAAACAAAATAGGTAAATACTATTTTCAATTTCCTGAGAGTAAGATCCACAGGTGAGAAGTTTAGAAGACAGAAGGCTAAGAACTGAGAGCAGAGCATCGAGAAGATGGCAATATAGAGTCACCTCTTATTTTTAAGAAAAACTATAAATTAAACTTTAGTGATTTGTCCTTTGATGTTCTGTATTCACTAGTGTCAGCTGTTTAATGGGACTAATTGGTTTTAAAACAGTGGCCAACAAACTGGGTACAGGCTGGGTGCTACCTAATCTGCTATGTCAAGATAATGGATTTATTCACAGTAAGACTTTGTCATCAACAATGATGACAAATGGCTGACAAGGGAGATGAAAAGCTGAATATGAATGAAAGCTTTTAGTGTGGTCCCGCTGACTACAGTTTCAAAATAACATTGACATGCTGACAGTAAGAGGGAAAAAAGCAGAGAAAAGAGAGTAACTGAAATTTCCAAGAGAAATATCATTTTAGATTGTTCATCTTCCAAATGATGTTTACAATGGTCCTTTGAACAGCAACTTTTATTTCCATTGTGGTTACTAATGCATCTGAGTCATTGTATATTTTTCTCTAATACTATGTATGAAAGTTCAGTGGAGAAATAAATTATTCTGATAAATGAAGACCTTTGTCAAAAAGAATTTTATGAAGCATCAACTTCAAGACCACCCAGAAATCTGCTTGAGTATTAATAGACTAGACATACACTGACCTATAAGAAATCTATTTTCAAGCAATTCTATTTTCCAAGAGTGCTTTGTCATACTTATTTCAGGTTGGTCCCTATACCAGAAATCCTATACTACTTGTATTCTTTTTCTATTCTTCAAATTATGGCATTTTCTGGCACATCTCTACCAACAATTGCAAGAATTTGGGAATTTAATGTCATGTTGACTTTAAATGCTAGGTCTGAGACTAGCTATGGTGGGAAAGACAGCCTGTCTTGCTGATATGTCAGCTCCAACACAAGCCTCTTGGTGATGCAATGCTTGGCTAAGGTCCACAACATAAAGAATAATAGTCAAAAATACATTCCCAAGATCCCTGAAGGAGCACAAGTCAACATGGGGAAAAATGAAGGATAGTCTTCTATCATATTAAATGACTGTGACAGCTGAGTGTCAAGCAGTGAATCTGTCTACAAATAAGTCACTCTGTGCTTAGCATATTATGAACATTATTACCATAATTCACTTTTAACACACACAGTTTGGAATGTGTCTCCAGAAATTCACATGGTGAGTTATAGCCATAATGTCTTAAAATGAGACCCTATAGATTGCTACGTGTATAATTAGTTAAGATAAACACATTTTGCTATGAGGTGGATTCTAATCCAATGTAGATAGTTGGTGTCTTTGTAAAAAAGGGAGATTTGAACATGGAGAACTCAAGAAGTTGAAAATTAGAAAGATGTGTGTTCAAGACAAGAAACACAAAATGTCAGAAAATTGCCAAAAACTAGAGAGGGCATAAAATATGCTCTCCCACAGAGCCCTCAAAAGAAGGTGACCCTGCTGGAACTTTGACCTTAAACTTCAAGCCTCCATAACTGTGAACCAACACATTTCTATTATTTGCACAACCAAGTTTATGACACTTTACAGTGGTCTAGGATTTGGGATTGCCACCTGAAGTGGTGAGGGGGAGGTGTTAAGGCTACGTACCAGTAAAACTTTGCTAACAGAAACAGTTAAAATGATTACTATAGCGACTTTTAAAACAGTATATTTAATTTATAAACTATGGCCTCATGCTGCCTGGTTTAGGCAAAAACTGTATGTCTTGGACATACACAGCACTTAGAGCAGATATCATAGCATTCAACATGAACAAAAACATAAAAAGACAACCTGAGCTCTTAAAAGTTCTTCTGTTTCTGATGTTTTTATTCCATCAACCCAGTCAATCTAAAATCTTAAGCAGGCAGATAATATCAGAAATGAGTTGAATTATAAGATGATCTTTCCTATTGTCTTGGTAAAAATAAAGTTTCCCAGCTATTTTGAATACCTATGTGGGCTTTTATTTCTTATCCTTGAATCACAGACTGAGAAATTGCAAACAGTGTCCCCCAACTAGTGATTCCAGCCAGAAAGAAATTGATACTATTAAGAAATGATGTGAGGGCAAAATAAAACACATTTTGGTGAACAGGGATGAAGCACTATGTGTAGTGGGTTGAAACAAGATAGTACAAATACTGCTTTTTCATCAAATAAACCACCTCTGTTCCTCACAGTACTTACAGAAATCTAGATGTTCAACTCTTCCAGGTCTAGGGAAGCCAGAACATGTGGCATCTAATGTCTAAATACTTTCTTTTAGGAACTAGGTTTTGCCTCCCACCAAATTTCAGAAGATGAGAAGTCCTCTAATCATAAGAAGTAGATTTCAGGGCTCAGTGTCAGGAAAGAATAACCAAAGACTACAAATTCAAAGTAAGAATGTTTCATGCACTATGCTGATATGAAAATTTAATAAAATTTAATTATTTTAATTATTTAATAAAAGCCCACGTAGGTATTCAATTTAATATGGTAAGATTGTAAATTATCTCACTAGAGTTGGCCATGCTTGTGCTTTGGACATCCTGGGGTTACAGCAGTAAGGAAGATGATTGACAGAGATTAGGATAAGCAAACAAGAGACCCTGAAATACCATGTCATTGTAATAATCTCAAGGACCATGGTGATGGAAGGAAAAGTGCTGTAGGATTCCCCTCTGTATGCTGTAAATATGTTTTATTACCATTGCTTAATAAAGAAGCTCCTTTGGCCTACGGCAGAGCAGAATATAGCAAGGCAGAAAATCCAAGCAGAGATAGAGGAAGATAAAAGGTGGAGTCAGGCAGACGCCATGTAGCTGCCAAAGGAGAAAGATGCCAGAACCTTAGTGGTAGCCACAGCCTCATGGTGATCCACAGATTAATAGAAATGGGATAATTTAAGATGTAAGAGTTACCTGGAAATACACCTGAGCCATTGGCCAAACAGTATTGTAATCAATATAGTTTTGTGTGGTTATTCAGGTCTGGGCAGCCAGGAAATGAAAGTGCAGTCTCTGTTTCCAAAAAAGATTAGGTTTTAAGAGGTAGAGTGGGCTCTTGAGACATACAAGCTGAAGAACAGGAAATATCTGCAAATGCCACAGATCCCTGGCTTGGACAGCTGGGTCTTGCAGCGTTATCAACATGCTTAGAACAGAAAATGAGGGTCAGTGGGATGCGGACTCTGAGAATTTATGGAATGTTCCTCCAATAATCCCTGCATCTCACCACAATTGTATTTTCTCTGTATTTCAGTGTGTGTCAGGTATGAAATGTGCCAACTGGCATCTGTCTTCAGTTGCTTGTCCATGGGTAAACCTGCCAGGCTCCAGTTCTACACCCTAGCATTATTAAATTAAATGGGTCACAAACCAAACCAAAAAAGCATGAATGAGGGGAAAGGACTTTTAGGGAAGAGAGAGGATTCATAGGAATGGGAGGGAAATAGAAAAAAGAGCAATGGCGATCAGAATGCATTATATACATGGATGAAGTTGTCAAAATGATTCTAATTAATAAAAATGTATTTTCTGGAAAGTAACAATCCATTCCCTTCCTTTTGAGTATGGACTGAATATAATGATTCTGCATACACAAACAAAATGCCACAGACATCCCCAGGCTAAATTAGAAAAGAAAATTCAATTTCAATCTGATTCTTTTTGGGGAAATCAATCCTTAGAACACAGGAACCACACTGTAAAAGGACTAAGTAACCCAATGGAAAGGCCATTTATCAACCACAGACCCCTACAGAAGGCCCAGCCAGAAGCCAGCATCATGTGCCAGGCACAACAGTGAGCCAGCCACCAGCTAATTCTAATCCCCAGACTTTGGGTTGACCCAGTAGATGCCAACTGGAGAGTGACATTTATATGTGCAAGCCTCCGCTAGATTGCAGAAATCTGAGTATGTTAACTGCCATTGCTTTAAGCCACAAAGTTTTTTGAGTGATTGGTTGCTTAACAACTGGTTAGTGGAAAAGAGGGACAAAGACTCTCCACTTACTGCACAAAGGGAACTTTGTAGCAATATCTCAGACCTGTTGACCAGCTGACTTAGATAACAGGATCATGAACAAGTACGCATATACACTTGACTATTGAAAACAGATTACCAACGGTCTAAAGAGAGGACCAAGGAAATAACCAGGAATTCTATCAAATGACACAGAAAATTTACAAGGCATAACCCAATGACCTAATCTGGAATTAGGCCCAAATGCTGGTCTGACAGGCTCTTCTAAAATCAGTGCCATGGAACCTTAAATGCATAGCCTAGATCAAGACTACAGCTGCCCAGTCACCTCTGTATGGAGTGGAACACCACTACAAATGACTAACCAAGTGAATTTTTTAATTAATTAATTTATTTATTTATTGAAGATTTCTGTCTCCTCCCCATCACCACCTCCCATTTCCCTCCCCCTCCCCCAATCAACTCCCCCTCTCTCATCAGCCTGTAGAGCAGTCAGGGTTCCCTGCCCTGTGGAGAGTCCAAGGACCTCCCACCTCCTTCCAGGTCTAGTTTAGCTTGTAATTCATTTTTCTCAGAGTGCTTCTCAATACAAATATACACCATATAAACTGGCTTCGAAGCCAGTGTGAATCACTACATAAAAATTCCATAGTTCACTTAACATTCATTCTGAAGTTCAGAGTAAGAGAGATTCAGGAGTTTGGGGAAGCAACGCTTGTGCTCTCAGGTATGCTTGGGGGAACTGAAAATCTCTAACGAAGGTATACTTGTGTAAGTTCAGAGACAATGATCAGAGAAAAGAGCAAAGAGAGACTGCACCTAGGGTCATGGGGTGATAGATTCAGAATCTTTGATAAGGGACTTATGAGGAGAGAGGGGTATGAATATATATGAGTTTATATAAACAAAATTAAGGGCAAAACTTTAAACAGAAGAAAATAGGAGAGTCTGGTTTCATTTCTTTGCAGAGGTGTTTGCTATCCCCCGAACAACACGCTCCAGTGACTCTGACACATTTAAACTGAATTTAATTTGCAATATGGTATTTTTCTTCCAAAATACCATAAATGGACTTTAAGTATTTTCCTAGAATGTCCTAAGGAAAATGTTTTGGAATGAATGAAAAAGAAGACAAAATCAAAAGATCCCAAACTCAGAAGTGATGTCTACCTCTAGTGAATAACATGAAACTTTCTTCTTTGTGACCATTTCAAGAGCTCAAAAATGAAGATATACCTACATTGGTTTGTGGTTAAAGTAAGGTAATAGTTGTGAAAAAAATCACAAAACAATGCTCCACAAAAGATTAGTTCAGGAAGGTCAATTTCCCCGGAACACATAATTCTCCTCTGGGTAACACTGCCTGACAGTTCTGGAGCAGTATTCCCCTCCCCATGAGGTCTTGGTCAAGTCCCCAGAACATTTGAGTTACTCTTGCTAGGCTGTGCTAACACCTTCACCATGCAGTCTTGGGTTAACATGATTATATGGCTATCTACATCTTGTAGACTTAGGACTTTATTGATTCCTGATGTGTTTTGTACCTTCAGAATGATAGTCTGGGAATTTTGTTTTGCAATAAAGGCACCCATAAACATGCCATTTATAAAAATTAGTGTGTGCTACTTGAGAGGATTGAAATGTGGATTACTTAAGTGTTTGGAAATGATTTCAACTGTGTTGTAGAGACCATCTCTCTCCCTCATCTGGTTTCCACTTGCCCAACTGTCACCATTACTTGATTTATGGACATGCCCTGCTCTTCCCTATGACCCTACATCTCATGTTCTCTCAAGTCAGCTTGTTTTTGTGGAACTCTACCTTATTGGTGAAATATGACCCATGGGTACCACTAAGGACTGTGGAAACTTATGAAACAACAAAATATATACCACCCAAAGGGACGGCAGCAACTGTTGTGGAGTTTTCCTTGTAGACATACACTTCTATGACATCAAAAGGAGATAATAGAACACTAAGAGCTGGAGAAATCATCATCCCCAGGAAAGAGGCCCCCTTGGTTGTTGTCTGATACTAAGTGGTCAGCCCTAAAATCATCTACATACAAATGACCTTATACAGACTGAGCATGTAGTACTTATATATATTTAGGATTGTATAATTGAGTATTTTGTATGTATAATATATCCATTCCTTTTGGATTTTCCCATTTCATGGAATATAACTTTACTTAAAGTGTATCCTTATGATTTTCTGGATTTCATTTATATTTTTATATTGTCTTCTGTTTTTTGTTTCTAATTTTATTAATTTTTTTCTCCTGTCTCTTTCTTTTGATTAATTTGACTAAGGGATTGCCAACCTTATTTTTTTTAAAAGAAGCAAGTTTTTGCTTCATTAATTCTTTGGGTTTTTGTTACTTCTGCTGTTCTTATTGTTGCTTCTATTCAGTTAATTTCAGCCCTTTTTAGCTATCTCTTCCCAAATACAGTTTTTAGATATCATTTGTTTTCTTTTTTATTCTCAAAAACTTCATGTGTATTATTGACTTGAGAGCTCTCAACTTTATGAAGTAGGTATTTAATTGCTATAGTCCTTCCTCCTAGGACTGCCTTAATTGCATCTCATAGATTTTGCAATGTGTTTTTATTTTCGTTCTGATGATTTTTTATTTCATTCTTGAATTCTGTAGATTTTTTAAAGTACTCCTTGATTGCTTCAGTGACCCAGTTATCATTCAGTAATGCATTGTTTAGTCTTCATGAGTTTGTGTACTTTCTGTAGTTAATTGCTGTTGACATCCAGCTTTATTACGTTATGGCCAGATAAAATACAGGATGCTATTTCTGTTTTCCTATATTTGTTGAGACTTGTTTTGTGTCCACTTTATTATTTAGTAATATGTGACTACTTTTGGAGAAAGTTCTATGGTTTTCTGAGAAGAATGTATATTCTTTAGTGTTTATGTGGAATGTTCTATAAATATATGGTATAGGTCAGTTTGATTTATAGTACCATTTAACTCCAGTGTTTCTCTGGTTTGTACAGATAAATGAATGTTTATCTGCCTGAAGATATGAGAAAGGTGTTGAAGTCACTCACTATCACTGTGTTTGCTTAATATGTGGTTTCTTATCTATCTGTATTTCCTTTATAAAACGGGGTGTATTTATAGAGTGCGGGTATGTTTAAACCTGTATCTTCTTGGTACATTGTTCTTATGAAGATAATGAAGTGTTTTTCTCTATATTTTGAGTATTTTTCATTTGACATCTGTCTTGTCAGATATTAGAATACTGTATCTACTTGTCTCATAGCTTGAGTTCCTTGAAATACCTTTCTCCATCCTTTGCTCTAAGGTGGTTATCTATAATTAATGATCATGTCTTTCTTGGGAGGCAGTAAAAAGATAAATGTTATTTTCTAGTTCAATTGGATTGTCTGTCTTGGGTTTTCCTTTGTTTTTATAGGGGGTGAGGGAGCAGGGAAAACAATTTATTGGGACTATTAATACTCAGCTATTTATTAGAATATATGTGCTAATTTCTGCCTTTTCTTTATTTTGTGGTGTTTTCCTGTGCTCTTTTGGTAAACTGTCCTTGTATTTTGTAGTCCCTGTGACCACTTGAGGCTTTTATCGTTATCTTCAGACTAAAGTTGTATAGGCTTATGTGCTTCTGGCTGCTTAGGTCTCTCTTTGCCTACAGCAGTAACCACCTGTTTCTAAAGTGTTACTATTTTTCTCTTTCATCAATTTTTTATTAAATGTCATTCTCTCATCTTATCTCTCACTCAGATGAACCTATTAAGATATCAAAGAACATTAAGCTAACTACACTGATTTTGTTAATATCCAGAAAAGTCTTATCATAGATTTTAATACACTCAAATGCTTTCAAAGGACATAATGAAAATACTATGAAGTGCAGATAGTGGTTAATTCTGCTGACATTTAAATCAACTATAAACTGCACAAATGTTCAAAATTGATTAATAAATTATAGTGTGACTTTAAATTAAAATTATTCTCATGTAAAATTGGCATAATCTGAATAGAAGGTTTGGCATATTAAGAAAACAGTGAGATTGCAGGCACAGCTCCTGGTACTAAAAGGCAAGAGACCTCCAGCATTTTATCACTGAGCCCAAACTTCCTCTGTCCACCCAACTCTTAGTGCTGATGGGTCCCCAGACCCCATGCATTTAGTCCAAAATTTCACTCCGTGCTGGCTTCTGACAGAAAAGAAGACTATTTTCCGGATCTGAATTTCTACTATCCTCCCAGCCCACAGTGCTGATAGATAATTGGTTCCTGAACCTTGAGTATATGATCCAAACTTTCACTCTCCCCAGCTTCCAAAGCATTCAAATTAATAGTCCCCCATATCTGAGCATTGTACCCTACATTCTGCTGTTCTACTAGATCCTAGGGTTGACAAGTAGAGGGTCCCTGGATCCTTGGCTAAGCCACCAGCCCACACTTTCACAATTCCCCAGCACCTAGTAAGCAGTCTCCAAAATATCACCCACATTCAGCCAACTAATTCCAGATGCATAAGTTCCACAGAAGTTACAAAAACAAGAAAATCCAAAACAGCATGTCTTGTGGGCTGGTATCTTAACAGCTATTGGCTGAAGAAGTGGAAGAAGCTCCCACAGCAATACTTTCTTTACTTTTATGAATATTATATAATCTGATGCCTAAGTCATTGATTGTTTTATTTAATAACTTTGTTTTATTTAATAACTTTGTTCTAAAAGCAGAAATCTAAACTCAAGTAGCCTTTTCCACTTGCTTGTATTCCTTTATTTAATAAAACATAGATTTGAATTATTCTTCTAAATTTGTTTAGGTGTATAACATGTATTTTGATCTCATTCACCCCTACTGCTTTCATTCAACTCCCATCTAAACCCCCAACCATCTCTCTCCTGATTTTATACCCTTTTGCTTTTATAATACCCGCTGTGTAAAATTAGCAAAGGTCATATGTACAAACCATATCCCAAAGAAAAATGGGTCTCTTTCCCTCAGCAACCATCAACTGTCAATAGCTCCACAGCTAGATGTACAGCCTTAGGGTCCTCTCCATGATCCTTGATAGAATTATGGTGGCTTGATCTTATGAGGTCTTATGGCAGCAACCACAGATGTTGTGAGTTGATGTGTGCATCAGTAGAGTCACATCCAGGAGAGAGAATTCCACAGACCTTTTCCCCATCCTCCTATCCTTACATTTTTGCTGCCCACTCTACTGAGATGTTCCCTGAGGCTTAGAATGGGATAGGTTGATATAGATGACCTCTCTATAGCCTAGTGCTCATTGTCACATAATCTCAGCTCTTTATCTAGATATGAGTCTCTTCACTGACCACTAATTCTTGAAAAACTAAGGTTCTCTGACCAAGGTTCAGAGCATTATAAATCTCTAATATTAAGAAAGTAGCTTGACAAAATACTATTTATTGAAACATAAGTGGATTTCTTCCTATGTACTATGATTTTCTCAGCCAGGAGCTTTTGACAAGGTTTAATGGTGCCACACATGAATTCTTCCCATGGAGTAGGCCTCAAGTCCAGTCAAAAAGCAGTTGGTTACCCTCACAACCATCATGCCACTATTACACCCATAGGTACAGAAGGCAGTTGGTTATCCTCACAACCACTTTGCCACTATTACACCAGTGGGTACAGAAAGGAGTTGGTTACCCTCACAACAACTATGCCACTAGTACACCCATGTACACAAAGCACTTGGTTACCCTCACAACCACCATGCCACTATTACACCAAGAGTACAGTTTGCCTGACAGATTAGTATTGCAGCAGAGATGTCTCAGCACTGAATAAGACTGTTGATGTTTTTTGATTCCTCAAAAGCCTGCATAGGATTTTCCAGCATTAGGAAGCTGACAGCTTCCTGGTCAGTTGATATTCATCATCCAAAGTACTGAAACAAAAGTGTAGGGTTTCTTCAGCAATACGGTCTTAGCGTGTAGCTATGTTAGTTATCTAGAGCAACCAAGGTCAATGACAGTAGCCTATGTTGTTTTCTTATCTCTGGTGCTTCCCTGACCAAAAGATTTTAGGGAGATACCCTATGCCTAGCACTGATAATTTTCATATACGTATGGTGCAGGAGTTTTGCTGTTTGTGTGTTGCTTTCCTTGGTTAATGAATAAAGAAACTGCCTTGGCCTGGTTGATAGGGCAGGACTTAGGTAGGTGGGGAAGACAGAACTGAATGTTGGGAGGAAGAAAGGTGGAGTAGGAGGGAGCTGCTATGGAGCCACCAGAGACAGATATGCCAAATCTTTGCCAGTAAGCCACTGCCACATGGCAAGACACAAATTAATAGAAATGAGTTAAACTGAGATGTAAGAGTTAGCCAATAAGAAGTTAGAGCTAATGGGACAAGCAATGTTTTAATTAATACAGTTTCTGTGTGGTATTTCAGGACTAAACTAGCCAGGTGGCCAGGACAAACAAGTGGGCCCTCCTCCCACATATGTAAGCTGTGTTTCTGGATGTAGTATTGTCTATCCATGTAGAATACCTCTGATTAAACTACCTTTTAGTATACAAAGCTTTTAATTCACTTACAGACTAGTGGATTTTCATAATGTTTCTTCATACACCCATATCTTTGATTAACTTACTCTCTAAACCTGATTTCCTCTAGTCCTCTGTCCCCAGCCCCATTTGAATCTTTAACTAGGAGAATTCTTCCAAAGTTCTTTCATATCAGCCCTATGATCCCTCTAAGTACTCTTTTTACTTGCGTTGTAAGTTTATGTTTCTGTATAAATTTTTGGACTGTACTCTCCTAACAAAGTCTACTTGTATTTGTTATAAGATTATTTTGCATAACAAAAAAATCCTCTAAAACGAATAATCTAATCTTTGGGAACAAAGATACTTTGTTTACACCCTAGGGTCAGGGTTCACCTGGTTCCCTGCTGCCCCACTCCATTCACACTGCTAGAATCTATCACTGGGCTAGTGATGCAACTCAGTTGCCTAATGGGCAGGCTAAAAACCTTCGTTTTGGGTCCTAGTACTCCATAAAATGAGTATTTATGGTACATCTCTGTAATCCCAGTACTCAGGAGGTGAGGGAAAGACCATCCTCTGCTTTATAATGAATCTGAAGACACTGTAGGATAAATGAGGTCCTTTCAACAATGACAACAACCACAACCTGCAAAAACACCACGCAAGCTTATTCCTCAAAGTTCTGAAAGCTGTAAGAATTAAATCTTACAAGTGCCAGCAGATTTGATGCTTGGTGAAGATTAAATTTGAGGAAGCTTCTTAGTATGCCCATGATCTAATCATCCCTCACTGCTACTCTATACTGTTACCTTAAGTATTAGAATGTCAACATAAATTTGCTAAAACACAAACATTTAAACCAGAGTAATGAATCTCTGCTGATTAGATACTTGGATATGTGTATGTATGTATGTGTGTGTGTGTGTGTGTGTGTGTGTGTGTGTGTATATACGATTTTTGAAAAGACACAAGGTAAGCAGTTGAAGATAAGATGTGTACAGGACACCTACGCATATGCATGCAAAAGAAAGAGAGAATAAGTAATTAATTAGAGATCTGTCTTTGCATCATATCTATGCTTCATGTTTAACTATTTTTAACTTCATTTTTATTAATTAAACTTAATCATTTATTTTACATCCCACCTACCCTTTCCCCTCCTTTCCTTCTAATCACTTCCCCCACCTTTCCTCCAGCACCTCCCAATCCACTCTTCTCTGTTTCTGTTCCAGAAGGGGAAGGCCTCCCATATGTATCAGCAAAGTATGGTTTACTAAGTTAAGGTAGAACTAAGTTCATCTCCTTGTATTAAGGCTGGGCTAGACAACCCATTCTGAGTAACATGTTCCAAGGAGCCAGACAAAGCATTAAAGAAAGACCCTACTCCTTCTCCTAAGAGTCCCACATGTAGACCAAGTTACACAACTGTCACTCATTTGTGGAAGGCCTACATTGGTCCCATCAGGGTCCTGGTTGTTGATCCAGACTCTGTGAATACCATGAGCCCACGTTAATTGATTCTGTGGGTTCTCTTGTGAAGTTCTTGACTATCTGGTTCATATAATTCTCTTTTTTATTTTATTTTTTTAATTTTTCCATTCAAAACTTTACACTTCCTCCCCTCCTCCCACTCCCCTCCCACTCCCCCTCTTCCCTCCCCCCTCCTTAAAGAGAGGGCAGAGAACCCTGCCCTGTGGGAAGTCCAAGGCCCTCCCCCCTACATCCAGGCCTAGGAAGCTTTGCATCCAAATAGACTAGGGTCCCAAAAAGCCAGTACATGCAGTAGAAATGAGTCCCAGTGCCTTTATCAATGGCTTCTCAGTCAGCCCCCATTGTCAGCCACATTCAGAGTCCCATCTGATCACAGGATCATTCAGTCCCGGTTCAGCTGGATTTGGTGAACTCCCATTAGAACAGGCACACTGCCTCAGCAGGTGGACCAACCCCTCACGGTCCTGAATTCCTTGCTCATCTTCTCCCTCCTGCTCTTCAAATGGACCTTGGGAGCTCAGTCCATTGCTCTGATGAGGGTCTCTGTCTCTATTTCCATCCCTTGCTGGTCAAAGATTCTATGGTGATATTTGAGATAATTGTCAGTGTGATAGTGGGGAAAGGCCAGTAAAGGCACCCTCTCCTCTGCTGCCCAAGGACCTAGCTGGTGGCATCCCCATGGACACCTAAGATCCCCTCTAGAGCCAAGTCTCTTGCCAACCCTAAAACGACTCCCTTAATGTAGATATCTTTTTCCCTGCTCCTATATCCGTCCTTCCACCATCTCCACCCTCCCACTCCTCCAAGCTCCCCCCAGTCTTTCCCTGCTCCCTTCTCTCTCCCCATCTCCTCTTCCCCACACCACACCCCCACCCCATGCTGCCAACTTTTGCCTGGAGATCTTGTCTACTTCCAATATCCAGGAGGATAAAT
>NC_022010.1:94605515-94620058 GCF_000317375.1 Microtus ochrogaster
TGGGTCTGGGTTATCTCACTCAGAAAAGTGTTTTCTATTTCCATCCATTTGCTTGCAAAATTCAAGATATCATTGTTTTTTACTGCTGAGTAGAACTCTAATGTGTATATATGCCACACCTTCTTTATCCATTCTTCTATTGAGGGTCACCTAGGTTGTTTCCAGGTTCTGGCTATTACAAATAGTGCAGCTATGAACATAATTGAACAAATGCTTTTGTAGTATGATTAGGCATCTCTTGGGTATATTCCCAAGACTGGAATTGCTGGATCTTGAAGTAGGTTGAATCCCAGTTTCCTGAAAAACCACCACACTGATTTTCAAAGTGGTTGCACAAGTTTGCATTCCCACCAGCAATGGATGAATGTTCCCATTACTCCACAACCTCTCCAGCATATGTTATCATTGGTGTTTTTGATTTTAGCCATTCTGACAAGTGTAAGATGGTACCTCAAAGCTGTTTTTATTTGCATCTCCCTGATCGCTAAGGAGGTTGAACACCTGATTTTCAATTTAAAAAAAAGCTAAAATTATACAATGGAAGAAAGAAATCATCTTTAACAAATGGTGCTGGCATAACTGGATGTCAACCTGTAGAAGAATGAAAATAGATCCATATCTATCACCATGCACAAAACTCAAGTCTAAATGTTTTAAAGACCTGAATATAAATCTGACCATACTGAACCTGATAGAAGAGAAAGTGGGAAGTAGTCTGCAACACATGGGCACAGGAGACCAATTCCTACATAGAACCCCAGCAGCACAGACAATAAGAGCAACAATGAATAAATGGGACCTCCTGAAACTGAGAAGCTTCTGTAATGCAAAGGACACTGTCATTAAGACAGAAAGGCAACCTACTGAATAGGATAAGATCTTCATCAACCCCGCATCAGATCTCAAAATGTATAAAGAACTCAAGAAACTAGACATTAAAACTCTAATTAACTCAATTAAAAAATGGGGTACTGAACTGAACAGAGAATTCTCAATAGAAGAAGTTCAAATGGCCAAAAGACACTTAACGTCATGTTCAATCACTTTTTATATTAATAATAGTCTTTATAGGTTTCAATATCTTACACCTCAAAATACATATATGTATAATGACTTGGATGAATAAGTTTGCTTCTATTGGAAAATAAAATATTAGTTTGGGTGAATTAAAATTTTGCTTTATCTCACATGGACAAAAACTCACTACACAAAATAAATACACTATCCCCCTTAAAATGTTCCAAGAAAAATCTTTGGCAGTGATGTTTTAAAGCTACGTAGACAACAAATTATACAGGATGGGACAGAGTACTTGGAACATTTAAATAAATCAGGGTCAGTGTGACCCCCTTACGTCCTCAGTTCTGTAGAAAGTGACCAGGAAGATGTAGAAAGCCAGGCAAGTGAGTATAAACAAAAAGAGAAGTGGACTATTTCAAAACTGAAATTAATCTAACCAGACTGCAGAAGATGACTTGTGACATTGAAAACATGTAAAAAGAGACCTTGTCATCTTAGTTTATGGTGGTTTCATTAAGTAATTAAAGTGACGTACAAGTGATCATATGACACTG
Organism: Microtus ochrogaster; assembly: GCF_000317375.1. Taxonomy (NCBI): domain Eukaryota; kingdom Metazoa; phylum Chordata; class Mammalia; order Rodentia; family Cricetidae; genus Microtus; species Microtus ochrogaster. The sequence goes on from NC_022010.1 coordinate 94,607,090, forward strand.
ATAGCTTCCAATGTAATTTTTTTCATCATCCATTAACTTGTTGATTTTCCCTGAAGTGAAAAGTAGTTGAGAAAGCACCCAGAATATCAGTGGTGATTGGTTACTCAAGAAACCCAGTGTTCTTTACATCATACGAAAGAAACTTGCTTCTGCATTGTCATGAAAGTATGGAAAGCTAAAGGCTATTAAATAGGAAAAATCCAGAGAGAATAAAAACAGGCAGAACCTCCTCTGGAGACAGTGTTTGGCTGCTCTTGAGACAGATATGAACATGGGTATGGTCCTGGGATAAAAAGAAGAGAGAGAAAAGGTTTCAGAACTTGAATAGCTTGCTCCAGCTTGGATTTGAAGTGTCCCCCTGGAACTCATATTTATAACATTTGGTTTTCAGTAGCTGGCACTATAGGGAGAGTATACACAATATTCCCATGGCCATTGACTGCCCCCTGTCTCCTTCAATTTCTCATCTATAATGGATTGAGGCTCTTTGAAGCAATAAGGTAAAATTCACCTTTTTTCCCCTGAAGTCTGTAAGGAATTTTTGTCAAAATGATGCAAAAATAACTAGGACATAGCAAAAAAGGGAATGACATTGTTCTATTGTGTGTATGAACATAACTGGTGCCAAATTTGTAATAAAAATATAAAAATGAAAATCAGTGAGCTATTGATTACTAATAGTATTACATATATATGAAATAAATGAATTTTCATTATGTCATAAAATACAATAAATGGTGCGCTTGAGTGTGGTAGCTGAAAGCAGAAAAAGTAACCAGGATATTTCTTTTTATTTCTATGATAATGCTGTACACTAATAACATATCTTCTTCTGAGGGCAAAACCTTAATATGTTGATACCTCTTTCAAATTAACTTTTGTTTCCTCTGTCCTAGACCAGACAACCCCATTCTTCTCTGTAAAGATAATGAAACTATGACAGGATAAGTCAAGGAGTATCCAACACCAGATAATTAGGCTATGTATTTTTCAACTTCCAAAAGAAAAAAATAAGTTCAGGAATGTGTCCCAGTGCTGTTTTGGATCAGGACCTCAAGATGGGGCCAGTATAGAATAAACAATTACTGAAAACCCACAATATGACAAGGTACATTTAAAAACAAATGATAAAGTGCATATGAGACATGAACAAAATACGGTTCCCATCTCCAAATGTAGATGGGTCCAGTGTGTGCACAGGAATGTATGATAATTCCCAGATATTTTAATTAGTTTATCTTTTTTAGTTTTTGGCAGTTTCATATATACAGTGAACTTTAGTCCCTCTTACCTCCTACTGCTCAGTCTCATCCCCATCTCTTCTCCCACTGAAGCCTCCTCCTTCCCAACAAGTCTCCTTCCTATTTTGAAGTGTGTGTGTCTGTTTGTGTGTGTCCCACTGAACTTAAATACTTGTCTGTATGAGCATGGGATGTTATTTACTGAAGGATGGGCAACTTATTGCCTTACTTCAAATACCAATAATAAAAGATAAACCAAGTTTAAAATTTTTAAAATATTATTGATTAACACCATTGTGGATACACATATCTTAATATTTTGCTAAATTTGTGGATTATTTTTCGTCTATTAACAGCATCTTCAATAAACGAGCTTTTATAAAGTAAAGCCATTTTTCCTTTTATGATCCTTCTCTTTTATATCATTCTTATGAAGTTTTTGATTGCCATTTGATGGTGCATGTGTCTGTTAAGACTTCCTTCTATTATCTTATACATTACATTTATCTTTACTTTTTGTTCTGTGATTCTTCCCAGGTTAATTTTTCTGATCTATTACCTAGAGGTTACTTTTCAGAATCTATTTGTCCTTGAAAATTAAGAAACATTGCCACAGTGACAAGCAGGGCAACTTCGCTAATATGAAACAGCACTCGCATGCAGTCCTAGCAAGAGGAAGTGATGCATAAAACTATATTCACTTGACATCAAAACAAGCCAAGATCAGAAGTCCTAACCTCTCACCCTGATCACTATGCTTCCTTTCATGACAGACCTATGGAGGGACCTTGGTTTTCTGGGTGGATCCTTTTTATGACCAGGAACTCCACTTCTAAGCTCTTCATTTTTCAACAACTGAGATTGCCAGGTACAACTCAGGTCCCTGAGTTATATTTGAATTTCAATAACAAAAGATAGACTTAATAAAGTTAATTAAGTATCTCAAATAAAACAAAATAGAGAGTTATAATTCATGCTCTAAATATTCCATGAAATAAATTTATACTAAAAAACACACTTGTTACTAATCTGGAATGCAAATATAACTGAACACACTGTGTTCCTGTTTGCTGTATCTGGAATTCATCATACATCTAACAATATTAAACCCTCTAAATCCTAGTTCATCAATATTTTCTCAATCAGTCCATTTCTGTCTTAATCAGTCCTTGTCTGTCTTCAAGAAAAAGACTCTCGAAGAAGACACCTCATTTACACTCCATTTCAGGAGCCACCTAGTTAGTTCACAAACTGTAACTATAATGCCCTTCACAATCTGTTAAAAGCAAAATAATTTCAAACACAATCTTTATTATATCTTACACATTCAATTCCTCTTCTTGCTCTTAGGATAAAGTCTAACTCCTAACTTGTCAGTCCTCACTACTGAGCTCCACAGGTTCTCTCTAAGCAGGCTGGATTTTGCACACTCTATATATTCTTCCATTATGAAGAAACTCAATCAAAAAAGTCCAAACCCTGCCCATTGGTTCTAATACACACATGAATTTTCTTTCAGCTGATAACATAAATCTCACGAACCCTTTTCCTATGCCTTGGTCTGCTCATTATCAGACATATTCGGTTTTGTTCTGCTACAACACTCCACAAAATCATGTGGCCTTCATCCTGCTTGTGGGGACGGCTTAATATCTGATAGTCTCTCTGAACAGACAGATTGGCAGTTCTTCTAAGTCACACATATTTATAACATTGGAGAAAAGGACACTGCAGGCCACAGGAGACACACAGGACCTATCCTCACACTCAAGATCAGAGTGGCCCACCAGGGGCTATGGGAAGCAGGCATTATAGTGTGATAGGCATCAAGATCCAAAGGAAGAATGCAAATAACTTGTTTAAATTATATGGACTACCATGGTTCTGAAGTCTCTACACAGTTGTAAGCAGAAGCTGTTCTTAAGACCCTTGATAAGAAGACCTTTAGGCTGAGGGAGCTATGGAGAACAGCAGAGAATGTGTATCCATTTCTTTTCTCACTGCTGTGGTCAAATACCAACAAGAAGTAACTTAAGGGAAGAATGTCCTCTAGCTCCTGATTGGAGGATACACTCTATCATGGCAGGAAAGCATGAATGCAAAACTGGCTTTGGACTGTGATGGCAAAAGTGTACTGTTGCTTGCTCAAATCTCATGATATCAGGAGCAGAATGCTGGAGCCCAGTTACATTTCTCCTTTATCAGTCCAGGACTCTACCCTGTGGGATGGTACTGCCTATATTTAGGATAAGTCTTTTCCCTTTGACTAACTCTCTGGAAATTCTCTAACAGATATGCCCAAAGACAGGGTTTGTTAATGCACTACACACTTCTTAGTTTAACCAATTAGAAACTGAAGATCAATCATTACAGAAGAGATTATATTTCACCATTCCCTCAGTTTCACCAGGTATCAATACAACACAACACCCTCAGCCTTGGTCTAGGCACAATGTCACTGGTAACACGGTATAAAAATGTGTGCTTGTTTACACCTCCTTTTTGGATAGTATCCAGAAGAGATCAGACACACGTCTGCCTAAATTCAAAATTGTACTGAAGTGTCAGGTCAGAATCATTGTCCAAGATTTGGGAGCCGGAAAAGGATCTTCTCAGTGGATTTATTGGACCTAGAGACTCTGGTTTCACTAAATTGTGATTCTTGACTGTGTTCTCAATGATTAGGATACTTTAAATTCAGTAGAGTTAGAAATTAAGAGTTAGAAAGTCAACAGTCATGTGAATGGTTCTTCCCCATATCAACATGATTTTGTTGGCAGTAGTCTTGATTCCCATATTATAAGTAACTTGACTTCTGCATTATCTCATAACATTCATTTGGGGAATCTGGATACAAATCATTATATAAATATATGACTATGTACATATGTTTAAAATACAAGAATCTACATTATGATTATCCTTTGAATGCGTTTGAACATCTCACATTTTTCTCATGAATTAATGTATGTAAGTAATGGTTAACTCAAGTGCCAACTTCACAGAAACTAGAATCATCTGGAAGACAAAGCTTCTGGGATAGACTGGGAGAGCTTAGAGAGGTTAAGATAAGAAGACAGGCCCTCAGTAGACAGCACCATTCCTTGGGCTGACTCCTGAACTGAATGGAAACAGGAAACAAAGTTGAGCACTAGCATTGGTCTTTCCCAACGTCCTGACTGCAGATGCAATGTCCAACCACCTCAAACACTTGACCGTGATGAACTGTATCTTTGAAGTGTGAGCCAAGATAAACATCTCTTTCCTTGAGTAATTTTGTACGGTATTTTGTCACAACAATGAGAAAAGTCTCTTGACTTTTATATACAGTTTAGTAACATGCTAATGCGTGTAAATGTTTTCATGAGTATGGCGATTGTTTTCCTTCCTGAAAATTATGTTTTTCATAATCTTCCAGTAAACATGACTTAAAATAAACCGCAACATAAAGGAAATCATTTTATGACATACAATGAAAGTATACTTGCCTAAGGCAATGAAGGCAAATAGCATTTAATACTTCATTTTAAAATATACCTTTATTAACTTGTACATTTAAATTTATAAATTCTTAAGAAAGCTATATAAGTACACCACAACACAGATGAAACTGGACAGAGAAGTAATTTTTAGTGAAATTATACATCTTTGTTAGTCAAAGTTAACAGTAAGAACATTAGTCTTGGTCCAGTTCTCTGCTTGGTAATGCTGAAAAATGTTACCATAGGGAATGGAAAGGCATGGCTTTGTTTTCCTTCATTTTCAAGGCTTGGCTATTGACTCTGGTGAGCAAATGTTCTTTGCAAAGGCTTAATTCCCAAGCTTTCCTTACTTTGAAAGTAGTTTAAGTCATGCCTAAAACTTTCAAGTCTCGTTTTGACTGACAACGCATAAAAGAAACACAATGGCAAGTTTCCTTGTGCAAACAAATGGTTGCTAGACCACTATTCTGAACTCCTAAGAGATGGTGAAATCTGACAGTAGGCAAAAACAGATTTTCTTGCCAAAGGCAAACATCACCAATTTGCAAATACACTTTCTGTGTAACTGCACTCCTCACTTCACACAACTGTAACATGATGAACTTGGAAGGCAGCAGGACCTACAGAGCACACCTGGGCAGAAAAGGGTCTCCAAGAGAAGTAAGTCACTCTCCTTTGGAGAACCATGGAAAGGAAGACCGTAGGACAGCACCCACTTGGCTGACACTGGCCCATTCCCATTCACTGCCTCGGGGCAGGGAGCAGCTCTGTACAAAGGCTCTGCCGCATCAGGTGGTTTTGAAAAGGAATGTTACCCAGGGGAAGGGTTAGGATGGGCAGGGAAGGACTCTCCAGCAGGCTACTTGCCAAATCTTGCTTAGCATCCACACCCAGTTTAGCACAAATGACAGCATTCCCTGGCTCCTAGGGCATCATCTTACCCCCTTACCAGGTGCAGATGGCTCTGCTGTAGCATGCATCCCTAATGGAGTAAAGCAACTTATAGCATGTAACTCAGGTGTTTTTCTCATTTCTTGTGAAACCAGTAAGAAGAAAATGGTACAAAAATCTGGCCATGACATTTGTCTTTTCCATGAAACTTCCTGCCACCCAATAATCGACAATTGATCAGTCCACGAAGCTACTCAGTGTCTCAGAACATTTGCTACTGTCATCTTCATCCTGCCATGTACATGTTCTGATCATGTTATGGTTTCAGAATTTCTAAAGAGTAAATTCAGAGGGAAATGATGCCTCTCTCCTCCCTATTTCTGATCTGACCTTAATCTTAAGTAAATGAAACTTCATGATAATATTTTTACTATAGTCTTGATCCCAATATGAGCACTATCTTCCCCCTGGTATCCATGAGTCTTATGTGAATTTCAGAAGAAGGAGAAGAGTAAATATCTTGCCTGCTCATACCTAGGAAAGTCTTTCTATGAAACAGATTCACTGTATCATGATTACCATTAAGTATGGGCCTAGTGAGGCAGAACACGCCATAATATTAGCCACACGAAAGGAATTGCTGTTTACACTTAGGCATCTAAGAACAAAAGAAACCCATGGTTCATTGAGAGCAGCTCCACAAGACTCAAGAAAGCTACAGATGGCTGAGTCTCAACTGTGCATGCCCCACTTACACCATTACTGAGGGACTCTGGAAAGCAGTAATCCTGAGCCACATATGTCAAGTGCAATTTAACTTGCTGGGTTAACACTTTGAAAAGCATTGTGCTTCCAAGCAAGAAGGGAAGAAAGTCCAAGCTATCCAGGGCATACTCCCTAACTCTTGCCCTGCATTCCTTTCGAAGGACATAAGTCCTGGTCTATTCCAGGTAGGTCTTAACTATCACTAAGTATAATATTCCCTGAGCATTCTGCAATTGTTCTAGGGAACTCTGAGCAAGAAGGAGATAAATGATTGACCCTGGGTTACCTGGAGATTGCATGTTTTTTATTCCAGAAAAATACAAAGAAAAAAATAGACCTTAGTAAGTTTAGTAAATTCAAGACAGGGAGCTTGTACGGCTGATACAGCAAGAAAAGAGGGAAGACAATTTTAAATGACCTTAAAATCATTATTAATAATACATAGTAGATCTGTCCCTTCCTAAAAATCAAGAGAATGTTAGAAAAATATGTAAATTATATTTGTCTTATTTTTGTGCTTTTTCTTTTACTAGAATAACTAGAAGCATATTATGCAAACTCACTGAGAAAAGAGTCGAAATCACTGAAGTGGTTCCTCTGCCAGTGGGGACTCCATTTATTGCTGAGTGTAATAGAAACTGGAATAGCAAAAGGCTGAGCTATCAGGTTTTCTGTTTGGGGACCACTCAGCTCATGTAGTTTAAACCAACGCTGACACTTTAAATGAATTTATTGGTCTCACTTTGTTCCAGTACCAGACAGTAGTCCAGTTCACACACATGGGCATCTTTGGGATTATATAACTTAATTCAGAAGGGACATATTAATATCACATTTTTTTTCTTAGATGGTGATCTTCCAAGGCCACTTCTTTGATTTAATGTCATGTTGTAATTTGAAACTGAAATTTCCTCTTAAATTACCTGGAGAACCAAGCACATTTTTACCAGTAAAATGGCTTTCAGCAAATGCACTGTGGCCTTTAGAGTGAGAATTCTACAAAAAAGTGTAGGCTTCAAGCTTTTGCAGATGTTTTAGAGCAAAACAGTCAATGTAAGAACAAAGTTTCCCGAAAGTATTAAGAAATTCAAATTAAGACTGTAAGGCAGATGATGAATTTGGAAATATTAGGAAAAATAATTTAGCCTCTTACATAAAATGTTTTATTTAGTTGACCAAGAGATGCAAATGTTACCCTATCTTCTAATCAGGAATGGCGAGGGTCTTCTCTTCGCATATCTGCCCTTGTCCATATATGAATTAACACTTTTCCTGATCCTATTTTAAAAAATCTCAGTGAATAAATGTTTTAAGGCAGTATGAATCCTTGCAGCTACCTGAAAACTGTCTTTTGACACTGGTTCATAAGGTAAAGAGTACACACATAAAGTCTACAGAATAGATGTCATTGAAAGAGAATTTGTGAGAGAGAGAGAAACACTCTCAAGTACTAATACTACACTGTAACAGGAGAAGACATTGGCAGGCCCTTTATCCAGGAAGAGATTCATATCCATAGGATCCAGGGAACTCAAAACATGAACAAAAAAGAATCCTATTTATAAAGGGTCAAATAATCTGAATATGATCTTGAATACGACGAAATGAATCTTCTCAAAAGAACAAGTGCAAATTTCCAAAACATATATAAAAAATATCCCATATCACTGATTATCAGGAAGATACAAATCAAAAGAACTCTGAGATATCACTTTAGCCTGGTTAGAGTAACTGTTATCAGAAAGAAACAAAGCAACAGACACTAGTGAGGAGGTAAATAAAATGGAGTACTATTGTGTTATTTGTAGAAATTTAGTTAGTACAGCCACTGTGAAAAACAGCATGTAATTTCCTCAGAAACAGCCATGAAAGCTACTTTGTCATTCAGCAATGCCACTATTAAATTAATGCATTATACTATAGGTGCTGCTCAGAGAGTGACTTCTAGTGAGCGTCTTGATAACAAAAGACTGTGGCTTATATCAATTCATTATAAAAGTCAAAGTAGCCTTCAAAGAGGTTTGAAATCGCCCCACCAAGCAAAAAAAAAAATCAATATCTGAGATTATTTATTCAGTAATTACCCCAATCTGATCATTACAGATTGTGGACATGCCATACAATATCACATTTCATCTCATAGATATGTACAATTATTATGTGTCAGTTTGAAATAAAACATTTTCAAATATAAAAATAACTGATAACAATCATTCTAAAAAGGGGAAGAGACATGCTGTACAGCCAACATTCTTGATGACACAGACACTATTTTTGGTAACCATCAAAGACTTCTGAGTTGAAAAGTTTATCTAAAGAGTTTATCATAATTCGAAGGCATCTCAAAGAGTACTTGCCAGCAACTTCTTTGAACAAATTTCTTCAAAAATTAGCATTTTATATAACTAAAAAAATAGAATAAGAAAAGTTATATTCATCCATACAAACTACCTACTTAAAATACTATGAAATGAAAATTTTAGAAAAAAAGTATTTGGTTTGATGAGATGGCTCATTTGTATTGTGGTGAATATGCTTGCCCAGAAAGCCTGCCAACCTTAGTTCAATCCCCAGAAACCATATAGAAGTAGGAGAGAATTTACTCACTCAGTTTTCCTCTGACCTCCATATTACAGTGTGGCACACATGTACACACACACACACACACACACACACACACACACTCATGCCCTTAGTAATAAGTAACTTTTAAGTAAAACAAAAATATGACATCATTACATGATGTGCTGGGTATGAGTCTTTCTAAGCAGCAGTACATGTACTACTGGAGATATTTCAAACTGAATGTTGGACAAATAACATCTAATGGCTCTAGACAATTGGGCACAGTGACAAGACTCAAGGGGGGAAAACCTCTGGCAATTCCTGCTTTCCCTTCTTTCAAAGCATTTGCCCTCAGAAATAGCCCTTACTTCCGTCTGCTGACCACTAGGTGAGCAAATCACGGGTGATGAATAGGATGAGAAATGAAACAGACTGTTGGAAGAAAACTGCAGCATCCAAAGAGATCTTTCAGTAGCTTCCTGGACCTGTCACCTCAAATTCTGAACACATCAAAGGATCTTAATAATTTCAAAAGTTACTCTGACTTCATTATGTACCTGGAAGTCTTGCTGAGAGAGCTGAGTCTGCACCACAGCCATGCTATCACTAACAACTTCTATGGTCAGCGTCTTCTTTTTGCGAGACAAAAGTAATGTGCATTATAGGAAAATAGAGAATGGCCAAAATTTTTGGAACTATGTGGCGCCTTCCTTTTTATAATGTATGGTCAAAAGCTCAATGAATTTTCTGGACACCAAAGTTAGAATTAATTATTCCTCCCTACTAATTTCTTTCCAGGCATCTAATCCCAACAGGCTTGTTATGTTTCTTCTCCCTCTAAATAAGCAAAAGTTCATGTATGAGTCATATTTTTCCACTAACATCTCTGCAATACTTATTGAACACATACTAAAGGCCACATCCTAGACTGCTTGCTTATATTATAATGACGTCTTACCAATTTATAGAGTAAATTGTCCTACTATTCTTTTACGGATAAAAATGCAAGCTCTTGGAAGTCAAACAATTTTCTCAAGGTCATCTGCTAAGGGGATAATCTGGAATTCAAAGCAATACTTACAGATCCACAGCTTCCTGTTTGCAACAGTCATGCTACCCTCTGTACAACTAACGCTTTCCATGGAATGCACACTTGCTGCAAGTGGGAGGTTCTGTTTATTTACCATTATTCCACTACCATTCTTGGAGCAGCTAGATCTATGTATGGTAATTATAGATATGGCATATGAACTGACTTTCTTTAAAATAACATCTACTGGTACTTCTATGGACATTCATAACTAGCGGGAGACCCACCCACAAAGTCAATTTACTACATGTACAAACTTAGCTGTTCCTGTGGAGTAAGCTGTTCTTCCTTTCTCCCCACAAGCTCCCAGTTGTGGTGACCAGGGGGTATGCCCCATTACTCAACAATTTATGGCTGTCCTTCATCCGATGACATTTACAATAATCTACAAATGCCAATGAATTTCAATATTTTTAATTTTAAAAAGCCTTTTGTTTACAATCATATTTCTTTACCTAATATACAATAAATATTCAAAAATTTCCAAATGCATACTGCCCAGGAACTCTTCTAACACAAACACCCAAATGGCTCAAATTCTGTTGACTACCAGAGTCACCCCTAGAGGTGACTCATTGGCTTGTAGGGGTTAGATGTGGTCTCCTTTGCTCTTCTCCATGTGTAGGAAATAACTGGGGAGAATTTAGCAAAAGAACAAGGAAAGGGTGATGTTGCAACACAACTCGCATGCCAGCTCCAGCTGGGACTGGCGAATAAACCAATGCTATTAAATGCAGGGGTGTTCTCTCTCCTCTTAATGAACATCTGAGATTAATATAAGCTCTTGAAAGGCTGAGGGCTCACAGATTTCAAAATACAGCCCCCTACGTCTTTGAAAGGTAGACTCATAAACTATGTGCAAATAAAACTCTCACATTGTTAAAAGGGACCCATGCTTTCTTGACACTGTACTCAGATTAGGTTTAAAACATATAAGAACAGGGATAAATATATGCACTTCTAGGACCCATGAAGCTGCAAGCTTCACCTGCTTCTCAAATGTATGGGAAACTGTGACCCTCATGGCACAGGCCTTGTTCAAGGAGCAACCATTGATGGGGTTCCATCTAGGGATACCGCTTTTCCTTGTCAAATATCCATGCACGTAATTTCTCTAACCCAACAATTCTGATTGAGACTGAGCAGCTAAGAGTTTGCCTTCTCACGCAGTAGGTGATGAGAAGCAAACAAGAGTTCTACTCCATCAGACATGATGATCAAAGTCAATTTGTTTGACTGAATTTTATGAAGAAACCCAACTCCAAAGATTTCAGACTGGTAGATAATCGAAGAATGGGAAATATGCAAAAGCCAGCAGCACAAGATGCTGTGAAGTATGAAATTATGAGTTATAAAGAAGAAAAGCACTAATGTAAGGAAGAACACAGTACTTGTCAAGCCTGAAGTTAGTGAGCAGCAAGAGTGATAGGATGGGAGCCCCAGGGTTCTAGAAGAGCATCATGTTCTCACTGCTAGGAAGTGAGATGTCCAGTCTACTGCAGATGCTGCATAAGATGGCTCCATTTATAAACCAAACAATTACCTTGAATAAAAATGCCACAGCTGACCCTCAGGGGAAGCAAACTTGGCAGGATGATGATTCCAGCCTTCTTTACCTCCATTTTTTTATAATTTTTATTATTGTTTATTTTAAATTTTAGTGTTATTTCATTCTGCTTTAGGTGGTTCAAAATAATTGTTTTGGCCATCTAAAGGATTTTGCACTTATTGAAATATTAAGGTGATTTTTTTCTACAATTATAAATGATTATCAAGTACCTAGGTCTACCTTAAATGAGTCAAGAGAAAATTCTTACTGTAATTAAAGCTTTAATACTTGAAAAAATAAAATAATTATTTTATGTTGTTTACTTCTTTTTAGTCCAAGTTTATTTTGAAATTTTTTAATTTTTCAAAAAAAAATGGAAGGCTTGTATCATGAACAGTACAGTTTGGTCAACTAAACTCATTAGTTGTAAAAATTATGTCACATTGAAAATTAGGTTGAAGTTAATGATGTGTCAAAACAAATCCATCAGTACCAAGGATGGTGGTACATGCCATTAATCCTAGCAATTGAGGGCAGAGGCAGGCCAGTGCCTGTGGTTAATTTTGAGGCCAGTCTGATCTACACAGTAAGTTCCAAAACAGCCAAAACTGCATAGAGAGATCTGGTCTCAAAGTAACCAAATAATAATAACAGCTATTATTAGTGGTATAAATAATACATACATACATAAGCTTTCTGTGTATAAAAGGACATCTTATCTTTCTACATAACTATAATGTTTGCAAAATGTTGTAATTCACCTAAGAACATAACACAACAGCAATTCCATGTATATTAACAAATACAAAAGTACACAAAAAATATATATGAGACTATACACAAGCAAAACCTAGTACACATTCAAACATGTAACTCCATTAGACTCACATAATTACAGATTCCACATCTGCAATGAAGCCAAACTTTGGGAGTATTTAAAACAATGCATCTGTACTGACAGCATTTGTACAGACTTTTTCCTTCCTTGCCTCACTAATCTAATATAACAAACATTTTCATAAAATCTACATAAGTATTGAAATCAAATGAGGACATGCCAAAGTTAGATACTATCATTTTATATCAGTCTTGCACATCTGCAAATTTAGATATTCAGGGGTCCAGGGACCAATCCCCTGCTGATGCCAGAGAGATGATTCAATGGTTAAGAGTGCTGACTGGTCAAGCATAGGACACTGAGTTCAGATTCCCATACAAATGTTTAAGATTAGTGTTCTGCAAACAGCTGCAACTCCAGCAAAGAGGGATCCAGTGCCCCCTTTTGGTCTCCCCATGCACACATAGATAGATAGATAGATAGATAGATAGATAGATAGATAGATAGATAGATAGATAGATAGATAGATAGATAGATAGATAGATAGA
>NC_022010.1:94620158-94622180 GCF_000317375.1 Microtus ochrogaster
AAGTAATAGGACATGAATACAGAGTGCCCCTTTCACAAAATCTAGTGAGAATTTGTTTATATTGGAATGCATCTACACTAGTAAGGAAAGTATTCCATGCCTCATCTGAATTGGGTAGTTGGTACTTCTGACCATAATAAAAAAGAAGAGTTAAAAAAAATTATAGTATAAACTGCCCTGCATAATTTTCTAAAAAAATATTCTTAAAACACAATTAAAAACCACATTATCTTGATTTGACTATAATTTCTCCTGCATGAGGAGCCACTATATTCGTGTGCCTATAATTAGAATTATTTGCTTAAACCACCAGTGCCTGATCTTTTGAAAACCATGACCACAATAACCACTCATGGTCAGTTTCAGCAAGGAGAGACCAATATGACCATTCCTGAAATGCAGGAACCAGAGCACTCTACCCAGGCTCTAATAACTAGACTTCTCTCTACACAGTGCTTCCTCTTACAAGCCCAAGTCTTTCATTGTACTTCACGTAGCAGATGTCTTGCAATTAGTTGGTGCTTTTTATAAGCCTTATAGGGCTATGGAGCTAACGTAGTAAGAGAGTGCATGTTTACTATACAAGAGGCTTGAGTTTAATCTGCATCACCACCAACAAAAATGTAAAAGAAAGCAACAGTTAGAATCCCCTGCGTTCTTTTTAAATCGGGTTGCTTGGGGTACGCATACAGTTTGATTCTAGCCCTAGTTTGTTTTTAACTGTTCTGATACATTGCTAGAACTTTCCTGGTTGGTTTTTGTCAACTTGACACAAACCTAGACTTATTTCACAAGAAAGAATGTTAATTGAGGAAAGGCCTCCATAAGGTTTGCCCTTGGCAAGTGTAAAGAACGTTTTCCTGATCTGTGCTTGATGTGGAAGTTCTCTAGATTCCTGCTTTGAGTGTTTTGTTCAAACTTCCATCTGTGATGGCCTACAACTAGAAGATGAAATAAACCCTTTCTTCGCAAGTTGTTTTTGGTCACAGCATTTATCATAGAAATAGAAACCCTAAAGAAACTTGGGAAGAAAAGGATTTATCTGTTTTACTATAAGAGTTAGCCAATAAGAAGCTAGAGCTAATGTGCTTTAATTAATTAATTAATTAATGTGCAGTGGTTTAATTAATACAGTTTCTGTGTGATTATTTCAGCTCTGGGCAGCAGGAACCAACACATGGCTCTCTCCTCCTCCAAATTGGCACCTACGTAGCCAACTAAAATCCACTTAAAAGCCTGAGAGGGCTTAAAAAGGAACTCTAGACACACACACACACACACACACACACACACACGCGCGCGCGCGCAAGTTTAGCTGCATTTTTTTTCCAATGAACTTTGCTTTGGACAACATGCTGCAGCTCCTTTAAGAGAGGACTTACTGAGTCAGCAGTAGTAGTTGCATGGCTTCAAAATGGCAGCTTCCCAGCTATCAGCCATGCTGCTAACATGATTTCTGGCTCTTTGGGAGACTGAATATTTGGATGGGGGTTGTGAGCAGCATGCAGCAGCTTGCTTGATGGCAATGTAGACCAGCTGTGTGCCTGGAAGTGGGGTGATGTGTGTGGCTTTTGGAAGTGGTGAACAGCTCCACCACGCTGGACTCAGTGGGGCAAGAAGGAAGTACCATATATACCCTAGTGGTGGCACAGTTTAAGTTTATAAGAAGCTCTTAGTATTTTAAGAAGCTCTCTTGGACAGTAAATAATTACAGGTATACGATAAAGAAAAAATCCAGATTTAAAAAGACCTATAAATGGGTCACAGTGTTGAATAAATGTATATAGGCTGAGAAGAGAGAAGAAAAAGAATATAGACAGTTATAAAAAGAAGTAAATGGTTTTTAAAAAAAATAAGGTAAAGTCTTTAAAGACACAGAGTACAGCAAGTCATATATTAAAAGGAATAAAGAAAAATAAGCCATGTAAAGATGGAAAATGCACAGAGAGTCTGGATTATTTATATTATTGTGTTTTCTTTAAACTTTTTGACTGTGAAGGAGCTAAGCACAGAGAGACATTT
>NC_022010.1:94622925-94624354 GCF_000317375.1 Microtus ochrogaster
GTTAGATATTCTGTAGGACACAGAAGAAAGTGACTGACAAACTGCCAATATAAGTGGAACTGTCTTTGAAATTTCCTGCTTCATGGAAAAGTCTAGGCCTGTAGGCTAAAGAGGATGCCCCAATGGTAGAGAAGAAATTTTGGTGACTGTCAAGGTAGCAAGATGTTTCTTTCAATTTTAGAGTTTTGAAAATTGCTTATAATGAACTTTTGTTTACTTGGGTAATATTATATCCTTCTGGAGTCTTTAATGGAGTTGAAGAATTTATGGTTATAGTTTTTCTTACTTATGATAAAAGATAAAATAGATATAAATATTGTAATTATAATTCTTCCTGGATAACTGTTCATTATATGTAATTTTCCTATGCTAAAGTTAAAACCTTCCTTTTTATTTAAACAGAAAAGGGGAGGTGATGTGGGATTTCCATCTGTATCAATGATTAATAAAGAAATTGCTTTGGACCTTTATCAAGGCACTAATTAGTTAGGCAGGGAAAGCTAGCCTGAATGCTAGGAGAAAAGGGGCAGAATCAAGGAGAGATGCCATGTAGCGCCACCGGAGATAGTTGCCAAAACTTTAGCCAGTAAGACACAGCCATGTGGCAATATACAGATTAATGGAGATGGGTTAAATTAATATGTAAGAGTTAGCCAATAAGAAGCTAGAACTAATGGACCAAGCAATGATTTAATTAATATAGTTTCTGTGTGATTATTTTGGCTCTGGGCAGCAGGAACTAACACATGGTTCTCTACTCCTACATTTTACAAATTCCAATCATGCTTCATCATCAAAGAAATCCAGGGCAGAAATTGAAGCAGGAACCTGGAGACAAGAACTGACTCAGAGGCCATAGAGCAGTGGTTCTCAACCTTCCTAGTGCTGTGACACTTTAATACAGATTCTCATGCTGTGGACCCCTGAAGGCATAAGTCACAAAATCATCCCACACCAGTTTAGAATTATGATTAATAAAAAGGTTATTTATTTAAAGGGAAAACTTACAGATCACCATTCTAGACAACAGCTCTCTATGCAACCAGGAAAGGAGTCTAGTAACCGAAAGAAGTGGAGCCTGAAGCAAAAGAAGGAGAGCAGGTCTACTGCTGCTTTTTAAAGCAAAAGAAACCATATCCAAGTGGGATGGTATCTTAAAGGCTATTGGCTGAAGGAGCAGAAGGATTTCCCGTAGTACCTCCCCCTTTTGTTTAAGTAAGAGAGTTACAAACCCAATATACACTAGGAATATATATCAAGCATAAGATTAGAATTACAATCAGCATAAACAATATTAAGCAAGGAACATATGCTAAATGTTTTAATAAACATTCTATCCTAAGGAGTCTAAGTCTTGTATTGGAAATGGCTTGGCTAGATCATAAGAGGACAGTAACTATGACTATCTAATCTTCAACCCCATTGAAGG
>NC_022010.1:94628249-94629198 GCF_000317375.1 Microtus ochrogaster
TATGACAAGGGCATTTGTTCAACTATGTTCATAGCAGCATTATTTGTAATAGCCAGAACCTGGAAAATTTCATTTTTTAGATACATATGCTGAACCATTGTCTGTCTTTATTTGTGCAGGTATACCCATGATGGCCATAACTTCCAATTAATGTGTGATTACTAAATCAGCCTTTTCTGAGCACAAGGCGGTTGCCCATTGAAAACCTGAATACGTGTCTATGGTGTGGTGTACATATTTTAATTTACCGAATTCCGTAAAGTGGAACACATCCATCTGCCAGATTTCATTCCTTTGAGTACCTTAGGGTTACTTCCTGTAGGCAACAGTGTTTGATTATAGAAAGAGCAAGGAGGGTATCTCTTTATAATCTACTTAGCTTGTTGCCATGTAATAGAAAGCTCTTTCTTTAAACCTTGCTATTGATATGATGCTTTTTATGAAATTCTGAGTCCTGCAACATGCTTCCAATCAATAATTGATCAATTTCTGCATTACCTTGTGCTAGAGGACCTGGCAGACCCATATGGGATTGGAGGTGTGTTATGTACATAGGAAAAAGCCTATTCCTATTTATGTCTTGCACCTGGATAAACAATGATGCCAATTATGTATCATCTGGTATAAATTCAGTGGTTTCAATATGTAAGATAACTCTTTCTGCATATTGTGAATCAATAACTATATTGAAAGGTTCTTTAAAGTCCATTAGCACCATGAGAATGGCATATAATTCTGCCTTCTGGACAGAATTTTAAGGGCTTTGTTCCACCTTACTTAATTCTTCTGATTTGTAACCTTCCTTCCCTGATTTATTTCCATCAGTAAAAAATGTACAGGCTCCAGTTATTGGTGCATCATGTACAATTCGAGGAAGAATCCAAGAAGTTCTCTTTATAAGGTTAAGTCTATCACATTTGGGATGGCTTCTATTAATTTCTCCCAAAAA
>NC_022010.1:94629838-94637140 GCF_000317375.1 Microtus ochrogaster
ATCTTTTCAGGAGCAATCTGTAATCTCCATTTAGGCAAGACTTTCTTTACTTCATCAGACATCCTTTCTAAAGTATCTGTATTTTTATTGCTACATCATAACTGTAATTTAATGCTGTTATAAGTCATAATGTAATTTTTTTTGGAGATGCAGATTTGGCAAAACATTTCGTACCCCACATGTTGAGAACCACTGACATAGAGGAATTCTGCTTTCTGGCTTGACACCTGTGGCTTGCTCAGACTGTTTTCTTATCTGTAACCACCTATCCAGGGTTGGCACTGCCCATAACAAAATAGGCCTTCTCACATCAATCAAAAATCAAGAATGATACACAGACCAGTCTGATGTAGGCCATGCTTCAGTTGAGGTTTCTTCTTCTTGGGTGACACTAATTGGCACATCAACACAATACTATCTAAGGCTCCAGACATTCATTCTGAATATTGGAGCTTAGCTTCTACAGGTAGAAGAGGAATGCTCTATAAGAGATAATTCAGGCACATTGCTCATTAGCTTTCTCATTGCTTTGATGAAATGCTTGGGAAAAAAAAAACAAAGATTTGTTTGGGCTCGCCATTTTAAAGTTTCAGTCTAAAGTCAACTGGACCCATTTTAGGGTGACTTGAGGGAAAACAGAACTTGATAAAATAACATGTACCATAGGAAACTTGCTCATATTATGGTAGCCAAAAACGGAGAGGGCTAACAAGAGGAGACAGAAGCCAAAATATATTCTTCAGAGGCATGCCCCAACAACACAGTTTCTCCTACTAGCTTCCACTCTTCACAGTTCCTCCACAACTGCCAATAGTCTGTTCAATTTTAAATCCATTCTTGGCTTAAACCTGGTTAGATGAGAGCCCTCGTGATCCAAGGGTCTTCTGCAGATACACCCAAAGGTATGCTTTATTAATCTCTTAGGCATTACATTTGTTACTTTTGTATTGCGATAAGACACCATGACCAAGGCAATTTAAAAAATAAAGGGTTTATTTCAGATTACAGTTCCAGAGAACTAGAGTTCATGATGGTGGAGGGGAATAGCTGCTGGAATAGCAGCTGAAAGTGCACAGCTGAACTCTAAGTAAGAAGCAGAAAGAGCAAACTGGGAATGGCAAAGTGGCTTTGAACCCTCACAGGCCACCTCCAATGCCATCCATCCTCCAAGGCTATATCCCCTATGCTTCTCAAATCAGCACCAACAGCAAGGAACCAAGTGTTCAGATGCTAGAGAATGCAGAGACATCTCATTAAAATCAACACAGACAT
Source organism: Microtus ochrogaster (assembly GCF_000317375.1). Classification (NCBI taxonomy): domain Eukaryota; kingdom Metazoa; phylum Chordata; class Mammalia; order Rodentia; family Cricetidae; genus Microtus; species Microtus ochrogaster. The sequence continues at coordinate 94,631,111 of NC_022010.1, forward strand.
CTCTCAACACAAGCAAGTCGATAATCAAACATACTAAATCCCCTATGTCTTTATTTTATATTAAATATGAGGTCAAATACTTCACTCTCTGAACTACATAGTGCTATGTGGTGTTATATACCCAGTGGTCACAAACGAAACAGAGTGTACTTCAAACCACTGTCAAGTTATTGAAGCTCTGATAAAATACTATAATATTCACAAATATTCATTGTACTATAATTTCTTACAAGAAGCTTGCCTCATGTTTTCATCCTATTTGAAAGAAGTATATATCATTTTGGGTTTTGTGTAACTTACACAAAATATAATAGAATTTATTCATGGTAGCTAAAAGGTCTTAATTTTAAATTGAGAAATAACAAGAAATAACTGTATTTAATATTTTATAAAAATTATAAACATATACACATGTGTTCCATACTACAAATGAAGAAATAACCTCTAGGTTTACTTATGGATATTTATAGATATGATATTCAATGGTAACCTGTAATTAAAATTGTGTTGTAATAAGAGCAGTGGGCTATGTTCCTGGCACCCGGCCGCCTGCACGGCTAGCTTTACCCGAAATAATTACACAGAAACTGTATTCTTTTAAACACTGCCTGACCCATTAGTTCCAGTTTCTTATTGGCTAGCTCTTACATATTAATCTAACCCATTTCTAATAATCTGTGTAGCTCCACGAGCTGGCTTACCAGGGAAGATCTTAACCTGCGTCTGTCTGGAGTGGGAGAATCATGGCGACTCCTCGACTCAGCTTCTTTCTCCCAGCATTCTGTTCTGTTTACTCCACCCACCTAAGGGTTGGCCTATCAAATGGGCCTAGGCAGTTTCTTTATTAATTAACCAATGAAAGCAACAGATTAGAAAGAAATCACTCCCACAGCATAAAATTAAATCCCAGATATATTAATATTGAGAATTACTATAATACTTAACAAATTGTCTTCTCATATTTTTTCATTATCATTAATTATCTATTTGCTTCCTACTCTGTCAGTCACTAAACTTGAAAAATTAATGTCCAGACCATTACTGTCAAAGCATTTTATTTTTATAGATCAATAGGAAAAGAAATTCCATCAATATGATGAGCTGTAATTGACAAAACAAATAAGGTAGTTCATACATGGGCTTCACAAAAGCTTCAGAGGCAATGTGTCACTTAAGCTGAGACAGGCAGTATATCAACCAATGAAGAATGAAGTTTTGAACCACAAATCCTTTTTGTATTTCTGGAAATGCCAGGGTCTTTTTATGATAAAAGTAGAGGAGAATAGGGGAGGGACAACAGTAGAAAGTGAGAGTGATTTTAGTTAACTTGATACACCTCTACATGTGTCTGAGGGCATTTGCTTAAGCTTTAGCTGAAGAGAAGAGACCCTCATTGAGCATGGGTAGCAGCATCAATGGACTAAGGTCATAGACCGAGTACAAGGAAGGAAGCAAATGACACACTAGTATTCACTGCTCTCTGGTTCTTGAGTGAAGACGCAATGTGACCAGCCACCTCTCTCCTGCTGCCGTTTCTTCCCTACCATGGTGGGATGTGTCCTATAAAACACAAGCTGAAATCCCCTGTGGCATAGTTGGTTTGCCAAGTATTTGTTTCGCTACAGCAATAAGAAAAGTATGCTTCCCTAAGACAAAAAACCACCCATTGTTTGTGTTCTGATCCATGAGCTTACCTGGTAATGGGATATAATCTTCATTGAACATCCTTAATAAATCATATTAATATTTGCAATAAAATCAAATGCGTCTGTTTTGCTAATATTGTGGCTTCAGAGGATTCTTTTGCTTCTCTGCCTATAAAATAAAATGATTTCTTTTGTAATGCCAAAAAAGTAAGTAATCCTTCCACACTATGAGATAGTTTTCAAATCATTTTCAATGTTCTCTGCTTCACTCAGTAGACAAGCATCAGCTGCTAGAGTTTAGTGGTTTAGAGATACTGTTAGATGCTTTCTATGGCAGACTTCAGGGAAATGCTGAGAACCAGCAGACACTGGAAGCATGGAGCCACTTTGGTTTCAGTCTCAACTGTATATTTGATGAATTTCAAGCTAACAGATGCTGGGGGAAAAAAAGAAGAAAGTCCTGAATTGAAAGAACTTTGAGATAAAGAATTACAAAGAATTATACCAGTCATATGTCTGGATACTAGCCTAAAAAAGTAGAAGGATTTTTCTGAAATATTAATTTATTTAAAGAAGAGGTATTTTGTTATAATCTACATTCATGTGTATGAACCCTAAGGCAAGTCATAGTCATTCCTTTTCTAAGACCACACCTCCATGAACCCACTAGGTCATTGTTAGTGTTCCAATTATACAGATTTTACTGAGAATGGATTATTACAGTTACAGCCTGGAGAGAGAATAATAATCAGGAGTGAAACTAACCTCCAGGAACAAAAGTCTGGGCCATGTTAGGAAGATCTGAGTCACATCTAGAAGCAAGCCATCTGACTCCAACAGGGTATAAGGAATTTTAAGTGGGTGGTAATGTTGACAGATATTAACGAGAGTCTTGGCACCAACCATGAAGAAAGAGCTGGAGTCACCCACAGATGCTCTGATGGCACAATGAAGAAATTACAGCAGGATGGAGTGAGCCTTGTGTGGTACAGCTGAGCAGTAACAGAGGTGGCTGTAGAGGACACCCACAGACTCCCTTATACACCTTGTTGGACACTCTGTACTATTTCATTGCTTTGTGTGCCCATTTCCTTTCAACAGCCAGCCTCTGACACTATTATTTGACAGTTAGGTGTGTGAAACTTAGCCTTTAACAGCACAGCTCTCCCTTAAGCCCTGGTACTCTTATTTGAACAACTGCCTTGGAGGGTTCGTGGAACTCATTTGGCCATAGGCCTCTCAGTGATCAGCAAGTACTAAGGATTTTCTATCTCAGTAAAGAAAGCCCAGCCCTTGGGTTTCCATGGAGGCAAAGTCAGATTCAGCACCAGAGCTTTTCTGCAAAGCCAAACCTATGCTATTATTCACATATGACTGACCACCAAAATTTTCTCAAAATCTGCTTCTAAGAAACCCAATCTAAGACAGCTTTATTAGCACGACTTTCAAGCCTTCCCCTGTATTGGTTTCCTTCTTTGTTATTAAAATGAAACATCCAAAACAGGCTTCTTATTTTACTCACAGTTTGGAGATTCAAAGGAAGAGGTACAAACATCAACTGGATTCCGGTGCGAACCTTATGGCCAAAGGTGTCGCAATAACCAGAGCAGATGGAAGGAGAAATCACACCAAGAATAAAACCACAGGAAGTTGAATCCTACAATCTCTTCAGAAGGCTTGTCTCCAATGGTCTGAGGACCCCTCCCATAAGCTCCACCTCCTAAAGATCCAGCACCACCCACTTCCCCATTGAGGACCTAGCTTCAAACTCATGATCTCTGGATGGGGGACACATTCAAACCAAACTACAACCTCATCAACCCCTTTCATTATAGTATAGGGACATAGAAGATTCCTAGACAACTCCTTTGTGACACAGAAAAGGACGATGCTGTCTTTGAAGAGCCATCTTACAGAAAGTGTCTATCTTCCATAATATCACAACTGAATTTTTGCTGATTTTCTTTACTGAGAAAATGCATACCCACAATTGTGTATATCTGATTGTTTTTTTTTTCAGAAAAATGTCAGATAAGAGCTTCAAATGACCAAGAACATTAGTTGTCATATTCAAGTGGATCTCTCTTTTGCATTTCTTCCTCACGCTTTTGTGACTACAGGCCGGAAAGGCTCCTGTTTTCTTACTTTTTGTTCTCTGCGTGAGCTCCGTGCTGTGCTATCTCTTTGCTCAGCTGGTGTCAGCACTTGCAAAAAATGTACTTTTGTCTCCTGGCTTAAAGGCGGATGATGGCATTGTTATCCTCACAGGTTTGACCTAGTTCATTCTAAGATGTGTGTCTACTGGAGGACGGAGAGCTTTGCAGGGCCTGTCTGAACTTGAAATGTGCTGAGCTCTAAGACAACTGCCGCAGAAGAGAAGACGACCATTGGACCTAAAGGAAGTTGTGGCTAACAGACCATGCAAGCTCTCCTGGTCTGATCTCTACTTTCTGGGTCTGCTCAGGGTTACACCTGGTTTTGGTGCCAGGTCTGAGATTAGCATCAAGGTATCCAGACTCTCAGTCTACTCTATTTAATATTCAGCAAGGTTTTTTTTTTTCTCTCTCTCTCTCCTCAAAGAGGCCTTTCAAGTTTCTGCCTGTGACCCTAGTGGTTTTACCACTCCCTTTATGGGAAAGAGAGATGGAAGCCTTCCAGGTGAGTCACGGTTTATCTTTTCACAGAGCAAATACCTAGAGCAGCACAAGTTGGAAAAGTCCATCTTAGAGCATGCTGACCAGTGAATGGCCTAATACGCAAATCCCCACCAAGGTGTGGGATACTGGAAGGCATAAATACCTCAGACTGCAAAATGGAAACTGTTTATATAGCATTGCAGTTACCTAAGCAACAGAATTTTTGTGATTGTACAAACAAGAACATTATATTGCTTTCTTTATGACTGAATATTTCAAAAATAAATTAATAACCATTGACATACTTTTATTATCTCAAGTTTAAGTTTCTGAACTTAGAACAATCATTTTATTAGTAACAAAGTTATTATATACATAGCAATCAAAATAAATTATGCTTTTTATTGTTTAAGTAAATTTAGTAGGAGGTAAAATATCACATTTGAATTTTGGCAGAGCTTTAATTAATAGAATCGGGGTTCCGGAAAGGAAACTGAGCATATTCCTTGTCATAGATTATTAAAAGAACATATTTGTAGCGCTCTATAATGATCAATTTTATATATCAGTTTGGTTCAAACATTACAATGAATGTTTCTCTGCAATTATTTTTGAAAAGCTAAATATTGAAATTAATAGCTTGAGTAATGGTGGGAGTGACGGCTCTTTGGAAAAGGACTTAGCATGTAAGTGTGCATCCCTAAGCTAAGATCCCCAGAAGAGACATTAGGACAAATATCATAGAGGAACTTTTTCAAGTCCTTCTACAGTGAGATGGGAAATGGAGTCAGAAAGATCTTTGAAAGCCTGCAGGCCAGCATACACAGCAGTGAACAAGAGACCCTGTCTCAAACAAGGCAGCGCGTGAAGACTGACACCAGAGGAAGTGCTCTGACCTCTCTGTGTATGCTTTGGCATGTGCACACCCGAGCTCACATACACACAAACACAAGCACACATGTATACACAGCTGGAGTTTGGGGAGAAGGTGGAGGAAATGGGAGGGGGAGGAAGTAGAAACTGGGGTTGATATGTAAAATGAAAAATATAGTTTGTTTTCTTTGTTTAAAAAAGTAAGAAAAAAAGACCAAGTAATGCACACTGATCTCATGCCTGTGGATAAGCATTATTTATCAATTAAAACTACTTTGAGACTTCATCTTACCCCAGTCAAAATAGCAGAGATTAGGGATGAATATAATGAAAAGCTGGGTCCTCCTCATAGAGAGCCTCATTTATTCCTCCCGATAGCTTACTGTGGAACATCAGCTTTCTTCTGACCTTCAGACTAGACAAAACACCAACTCCATCTGGGTCTAAGCCTTGCAGACTGCAGATCTCGAACACTGCCAGTCTCAATAATCACGTGCCAAATTGCTTATAATTCTTTTCAGGCACATATGTGTGCACATATACACACATACATGTTGTTGGATGTATTTCTCTAGAGAATTTTGATACAAGCATCTACTGCGTGTTGGGAATTGCTATAAACTTCAAAGCAGAGCAATAAGAAAGGTACTATCCTGCCAATTTTAAGAATGAAAAAGTACGATTAAAGTAAGTTTTAGTGACTTAGCCCAAGGACTGAGTGCTAAGGGCTATGTCCAGGGTTCAAACACAAGCCCACCTGCTCTCAAAGCCTACATTCAACACTTTACTCTCCTGTCTCCCCAGAGACTCATGCTGTTTTCCTTCCAGCTTTACACAGCTCTTCCTAAAATGTCTTTTTCCACCCTGCTGTGTAG
>NC_022010.1:94637689-94652649 GCF_000317375.1 Microtus ochrogaster
CTCTTCAAGCTGATGAGGGAGAGGAACTTGATCGGGGGAGGGGGAGAGAAATGGGAGGTGGTGGCGGGGAAGAGGCAGAAATCCTCAATAAATAAATAAATTTAAAAAAAAGAAGACGGATGTCTGCATCCGAGATGGAGTGGGGAGCGAAGCTGAGAATGGCAGTCGGGTGTCAATCCTCAGGACTCTCAGCTTGTCTGTTTTTAAGTCAAATGACTTGAAATGTGTCAAGTATTCTTGTTTTAATTAAGAATAAAGGCCATGGAGAGTGAGAGGTTTGGGAGGTTTTGTTGGTTGGCTTGCTTGCTTGCTTGAGGGGGTTTTGCTGTTTTATTTTAACTAAAACAAGTTTTTGGCTATGAAAGCATGATGAAATGCATCTAGAAGATTTTGTTCAGTCACAAAACATTTTTATCATCATAATGGACAGTCCAAATTTTCCCTTGTTCAGATTTTTAGTACTTACATACACATGCATATACATCCTGCACTGTGAGATAATTTATGTAAGTGGGCCTTCTATCTATGCGTTACTTTCATTGGTTAATAAAGAGACTGCCTTGGCCTTTTGCTAGGGCAGAAAATTAGGTGGACGAAGTAGACAGAATAGTACACAGATTACTAAATATGGGTTAAAGCAAGATGTGAGAATTAGCCAATAAGAGGCTGAAACTAATGGGCCAGGCAGTGTTTAAATGAATATAGTTTCCATGTAATTATTTCGGGTAAAGCTAGCCGGGAGCCCGGCCACAGCCCACTGCTCCTATCACTGTGGATAATGTATGTACCATGCATATTTGTGCGTGCATGTGTGTTATGTACGGAAATATTTGTCTCAAGGTGATTTGAATGGAAAGTTTTGTGTAGTTTACAGGTAAATTCCATAAATATTTTTCTATTTCAATAATAGACCTATAGAGCATCAATAAAATCATAATAATTATTTTGCATCATAACATTTTTGTAGAGTGCTAGAGAGTTAAGAACACTAACTATGATCTTCCAGAGGACCCAGGTTCAATTTCCGGCACTCACATGGTGGCCCACAACCACCTGTAACTCCAGTTCTAGGGGTTTCAATGTCTTTTTTGACCTGTGTTGGCACCAGGCAATCACATGGTACATAGATATATGTGCATGAAAAACACCTATACACGTAAATTTTAATTTTAAAAAGGAAGACTCTATAATGTTTGGTACAAAAAAATTTAAATATTGACCTATTAGTGAATGTTTTGAAGTACACTGAATTACATTTGAACCAGTTGTTAAGGCAAGTATTATTTTTCTTTTTAAAGTCTTTTTAATTTATATCCCAGAGCAATATCCCTTCCCTCCTCTCCTCCCAATCCCTCCTCCAAACCCCTTCTACCCTCCCCCGTCCACTCCTCCTCCTTTTCTCTTCAGAAAAGAGCAGGCCTCCCACTGATAGCAGCAAAGCATGACCTATCAAGTAGCAAGTTGTGGTAGAGCTAAGCACCTCCCCTTGTATTAATGAGAACTAGGTTATCAAAGCCAGTCAAAGCATTAGGAACAGGCCCTGTTCCCACTGCTAGGAGTTCCACAAGTAGAACAACCTACACAACTGTCACACAAATGTAGAGAGCCTAGGTTGGTCCCATGCAGGCCCCCTGGTTGTCGATTCAGATCCTGTGAGTTCTTATGAGCCCAGGTTTTTTGATTCTGAGTTTTCTTGTGATTTGACCAGAACGTTTTAAATTTTTTTTATTACTTTGTGTGTCTGTATCTGTGTGTGTCTCTGTGTTCTTGTGATACATGCTCACACACACACACACACACACACACACACATCATTCACACATGTATGCAGTGCCAATGGCGCCAAAGAGCATGTTCATTTCCCTGGAACTAGAATTACAGGTGATCATAAACTACCTAATGTGAGTGATACAAATTGAACCCCAGTCTTCTGGAAGAGCAGCAAGAACTCTTAAACACTGAGCCATCTCTCCAGCGCCATGACTAGGACTTTAAATGACAGAAAAGACAATGGAGGGGGTTTGAAAGGCAATAGTGACATGCTGTAAGAGGAGGCTTTGAGACAAGGAAAAGGAGAGCATAGCATAGAACTGTGAGAAAGCTCTCCTGTGGAACCCACCATCTTTTAAGAAATGCAACAATGAATAGGTAAAGAGACCCTCGGGGTTATTCAGGGCAGACTGGAGGTTGAGATTTAAGCTTTTCATGTGAAAAAATATAATAAGCTTAATGCCACTGAGAATGTAAACTGGTGTGACCACTATAGGAATCAGTATGAAAATTGTTTTGAAAAAAAAAAAAAAACACTAGAATTACAACCACCATCTGACTCAGCTACAATACTCCAGGACATATACACAAAGGACTCTATCCTACCACAGAGATACAGTCATGTTCGTTGCTGCTATGTTGACAATAACAAAGCAATGGAATAAATCTAAATGTCCAACAGTCGATAAATGGATTTTAAGAAGTGGTTTATATGCACGATTAAATTTTATTCAGCCACAAAGAAAAATGAAATTATGACATTTGCAGGAAAATGGATAAAACTGGAAATTATGATGTTAAGTGAGGCTAACAGATCACAAAGACAAAAAAACACATTGTCTCTCATTTTCAGACTCTAATTTTTAATTTTATATGTACATATGAGGTTGTGAACATAAGTCACAAAACTAGAAAGGAGAATAAGGAATATTAAGGTGAGGGATGATGTGTGATGGGGGAGAAAGAGAACTACAAAGAGAAATGGGAGCTCTCAGGACAGCTGTGTGCATGAAAATACCACTGTGAAACCTATTAATCTGTACACTAATACTTTTTAAAAACTACAAAAAGACCACAAGCATGTTTTTAAAGAACAATATAGTAAAAAATGTGTTTTAGGAGCATTAGTGTCATTTTCATAAGTAAAAAAGAAATGATCCAGGCTTCCTGATACCCAAAACTAGGTTGGCTTCACAGGATGCACGGAGACATCAGGCTCCGCTCATCCTTATTCAGCTAGCAGGCTCGTTCATGGAGGGTAAGTGAGTGATGCTGATACCATCCACAATCCCATAACATAATGAAAACTTAAAGACTACAAACAGAGAAATAGAAGAAGAAATACCGCAAGCATTGAAAGGTAATCAGCATGGTTTTGTGTAAGAGATGCACCAGGATATTATCAATTTGCCTCTTGTTTGAGTTTTTTCATGAATAACAATTTTGGCCTAATCTACTCCATATTTCCAATTTCAAATAGCTAAAAATTTGATGATGCTATTGACAGAAATTGAATAACAGACCTATAGCAGCGAGTGACTGGAGAATAAATGAGTTCAGTTATGGGCAGGACACATTTGAACAGAAGACAATGTATTCAAATGCAAATGTTTAGAAGTCAGCTGAACATATCTATGGAGACACTGAAGGAAAAGGAAGGTCTGGGTCTATATATAAGCTGACAGTGTTTTTCAGCGTTTGTTCATCTTCCAATTATTAAAAACTTACATTAAGGTACATATCAATTGCATTTGAGAATTTTTATTAAAATGTTTATTTTTACTTTACTTCAAATAAACTAAAAACTTCTATTTGCTTCAGAGTTGTATGCTGTGGAATAATCCTTCTACATACTATGAGTATGTATTACTCTCATTGGTTAATAAAGAAGCTGATTGGCTTATAACAAGGCAGGATAAAGTTAGGTGGGACAATCAACCTGAGGATTCTGGAATGAAGAGAGGCAGAGTCAGGAGAGACAGCAGCCAGACACTGAGGAAGCAGAACACATAGAAAATGAGATAACAAGCCATGAGCCAGTGACAAAGCATAGGTAAGAAATATGGGTTAGTAACTGATGGAAACAGATGCAGAGATCAACAACCAAGCACCGGGCCAAGCTCCTAGAGTCCAGTTAAAGAGAGGGAGGGGGGAATTATATGAGGGAAAAAGTCAAGATCATGGCAGAGGAACCCACAGAGACACCTAATCTGAGCTCATGGGAACTCACAGATTCTAGACCTACAGTTGGGGAGTCTGCATGGGACTAGACTGGGCCCTCTGCATATGGGTGACAGTTGTGTGGCTTGGTGTTTTGTGGAGCCCCTGGTAGTGGGACCAGGATCTATCCCTAGCGCATGAGCTGACATTTTGAAGCCCTTTCCCTATAGAGGAATGCCTTGCTCAACATTGATGCATGGGGGAAGGGACTTGGCCCTGCCTCAACTTGATGTGCAAGACTTTGTTGACTCCCCCATGGGAGGCCTTCCCTTTCTGAGAAGTGAATAGTGGGGCATTGAAAGTAATTTGGGGGAGCAGAAAGAAGGGAGGGAGTAGGAACTGTGGTTGGTATGTAAAATAAATAAAAAATATATAAAATTTTAAATTTTAAAAAAGAAATATGGGTTAATTTAAGTGTAAGAGTTAATAACAAGCCTGAGCTATTGACTGAGCATTTATAAGTAATATTAAGCCTCTGAGTGGTTATTTGGAAACTGGCCAGCAGAAGAAAACCATCTGACTATAGTTGCAATTTTACAAAATAGAAAGAAGTTGAATTTGAAACATAAACAATACCTTTTAATCTATGCCAAAGAATTCCTGCACAGGTGCAGCGATAACTTGTGCCAACATTTTTACTGTAAAACATCATGGCAAAACTGAATTTTACATAGAGAGAATGATAGTAGGGCTTTCCTCCAGAGATGAAGAGCACTTTAGTGTTTCCTTCAATGGTGAGAATTTTTCAGAAGACCCACCACTCTTATGATTGCTTCTTTTGTGCATTGGAAGGCTCCCCTGAAGGTAACCAAGAGCAATGGCAATGTCTTGTAATATTTGTGGTAGAGGAAGTCTATCAGAGACTATTGCTGAAGCCACTACATATTTTAAATCAGAACAAGGAAAAATCAAGCTGGCACTGATCAGGAAACTTCATCCCTACTGGCTAGTTTTCAAAGCACTGAAAATTACTATGTATGATATCAGAGTAGAAAAGCAATCATGAATCATACCCATATGTGAACCCCACAAACTACAACAATGATTGGCCTGGCATGGCATGCCCACTGCTGTGAGAGTGGCACAAAAAGCATAGGAGTAACCACCCACTTTCTCGCTGGATTTAAGTACTGCCTCACAATACAAAACCCATACCTGTCCTCATTATTGGGCCAAGATAATGTGACTAGATAGAGCATAGTATATAGTAAAGAAATTACCACTCTTCTACTGTTTTATTGCTAAATGAACATAGTCTTAAACCAACTCCTAACAACTTTTCTTTTTCCATAGGTCAGTGATCTCTCAACACTAATCTTAGAAGCTTGTATTTGCAGTAAGTAGTAATTAACACAAAGATCCACAAACTAGCCAAGATACAGATAACATGAGGGTGAAGAATGTTCAGTCCCAAAGGAACAGAGATACTGCACCCGTACCGCCCTCCAAAGCTCAGGTATTATTATGGAAGAGGAGGCTGGAAAATAATAAGAACCAGAGAACATAGATGACCACAAGGAAACATCGCCCGCTGGAAACAATAGGGCAAATGCACATATAAACTCACACTGGTAGTGACAGCATGTACAATACCTGTGAAAGTCCAAGCCAGACCAAAAACCATCATGGAAAATAAGTTAGACACGCCTATCCATGGAGCTATTGGCAATGTTTAGCTGGAAAAGAGAGAGATTGTTTTCTCTAAAATGTAACCTATAGTCAAATTAACCCTGGAACAGACCACACATACAAAAATATTTGGACAGCATGAATTGGTCTTGTGGGCTTTAAAAAATGTGGGGTACACAAAGTGGGAAAAGAAGAGCAAGAAGTAGGCTTAGAAAGAATTGGGGAAGTGAAGATGAATATAACCCAAACACCTTGTATAAACATGCTCAAAGAACTAATAAAATATTTTCAAAGGCTCCATGTAGCTAGTAGTTGATGATGGGGAAAAAAGGCTCTCTTTCTTCCTCTCTCTCTCTCTCTCTCTCTCTCTCTCTCTTTCCTCCCTCCATCTCTCCCTCCTTCTTTTTTCCCCTTTCCTCTCACCTCAGGACTGAATCCAGAATTGTATTAATAACACATAACAATAATATATAATATCCAATATAATAATATAATATACAATATATACTCTAGATAATAATCTCAGAAAAATGAATCACATACTGATTACAAACTTTGAACCACCTAGCTACTTGTTATTTATGTATATAAATATCCTATATACTAAATTTATATTTTATTTATAACTTGATTTTTTAATTTTCACTATGGTCCTTTTATATATTTTTAACTTTTATCTTAAAAGAATACCTTTGGTTAAGACTGTTACTTATAATTCATTTTACTTGTTTTCACATCCAGGGGAAAAATATTGAAATGTGTTCATCAAAAATTTCATAATTTAACAAAACCTCAAAAGAAAAGTTTTCCAGAAGTTTTCAGAACAAAAAATATGATCAAATCACTTAAAGCAAAGCCAAGATTTCCATTGGAGTAGTCACCATTTTCTTAGGCTGTCAAGCTATTAAGAAAAACATGATAGTCAATTTGTAAAACTAAACGACATGTTTTTCAGAAGAAAAAGTCCGTGTATAAATTAGATTACAGTGACATTTCGCTAACAGGCAGTCCCCTAGGATTTGCAATTCAACATATGCTATTTGATTTAAGACTCTTCCGAGTTTGTTCTCCATAGCAGCATCAGTGTCTCCATCAAGCATGTGGCACAGCCTTACCTAGAGAGACACTCAGTAAGTAAGTCTCATGGAATCTATAAAACAGACTTGAGTTTTATACATATTGCAGGTCTCTGAGCGGTGGTCAGTCTTGTGACCATTCCTTTTCTAGTGAGGAACTCCCACTACACATGGGACTGCATAATCCTTTTCCAATCTTTGGGAGTCTCTTTAAACTCATGTCCGAGAACATCTTGCCTGTGTGCAAGGACAAAACTCAGATGCAGATTGCCCAAGCATGGTCAGATTTCAGGGAAATACCTTCTCCTCCCTCACTGAAAACTGACTTAGTTCTTACCCAAGATGATTTCATTCTTGAGGCTTTTAGAAAGGTTTGCATGTGGTTCATGACCCAGAACGGAGTGCGAAAATGTGGAGGGGAAAGAGGGTGCAAAGAGTATTTTTCAAGGAATTACTACAATCATCTCCCTCTCCTTCTTCTCTCCGCCTTAACCTTTCCCACTTCTCTGTCTTCGTCTATCTCTCCCCAACCTCCTTCTCTGACAATGAGAAATATGAGCATGCTGCCACTAGCATCAGCACCAATAAGAGTGCCAGAGAACAGGAGCAGATTACAAACTAAAAATATAATAATGTCTTGCCAAAGAAAGCAATGATGCTTACGACTATTCCAAAAGCAAAAGCGATGAAACATTTTTAAAGACTTTTTCAAGATATTTTTAATTGCCTGGGTCTGAGTGGGAGGATGTGCAGGAGAGTACCTATAGAGCCCAGACCAGATGTCTGGAGCTGGAGCAACAGGAAATTATGAACTGCTTGACATGCGCGCTGAGAACAGAGCTCAGTCCTCTGGAAGAACAGTACTGGTGGGTCATCTTCCCAGGCCCGTACACTAACTTAGCCTTCGAATTTTGTTCTGGAACATGCCGAGTTAAATTCTTGGACTCATAACCCATCGGTATGCAAGGCCATGTCTTCCTGCCTCTGCAGAGCTGGGATTGTTGGGATTATTGACTACTGTTCTTAACAGTATTTCTCAGAGTGTTCCTACTTGTGCTATCTAGCACCCAGTATATTGCTCTCCAAAAAAGGTCACATACATCACAAGAGACAGAAGCTAACACACTGGAGAATGAGAACATGTTTTCGAACTTACGTTGGTTCTGACACCACAAAGGAAAATCTATTTGAAGCATGACATAAAGAGAATTTTCACTAAGGCCATGTATGAATTATCATCATCCGGTCTCTTGGGGGGATATTTTGTAATGAACAGACCAGTGAAACTGTAACTCATCAGACCACAATGGACTGAATTATCTAGACACATTTTTTTACATTATCACCAAAAACGTAACCTTAAAAGAGTACTGGAGATTGAAGGTGGGGCTAATACAAGAAATAAGGAAATGGGACAAGGACACTTCTCCTTAGAGCCAAATGCTTTATCAAGTATATCTCGAGATTTTTAATTTTTTTCCAATAGCCCTAACATTAAAAATCAGTTTATGTATGGATTATATCCAGTAGAACTAAGAACAATTTTTTCCTCAACTATATTTTAAAAATAATTTTTACCAACCCTTTTAGCACTGCTTTCATAGTGTCCCATAGGATGGAGGGGGGAGGACCTTGGACTGCCCACAGGGCAGGGAACCCTGACTGCTCTTCTGACTGGAGAGGGAAGGGGAGAGGAATGGGGCCTGGGGAGTGGGGGAGGGGGAGGGGAAAGGGAGGCAGAGAGGAGGCAGAAATTTTTTTTTAAATATTTATTTATTAATTATGTATACAATATTCTTTCTGTGTGTATGTCTGTAGGCCAGAAGAGGGCACCAGACCTCATTACAGATGGTTGTGAGCCACCATGTGGTTGCCGGGATTGAACTCAGGACCTTTGGAAGAGCAGGCAATGCTCTTAACCACTGAGCCATCTCTCCAGCCCCGAGGCAGAAATTTTTAATAAAAAAAATCATTTTTAATGAAAAGTCAAAATATTTTATGAAAAGTACTACAATGGTAAGATGTTAATTTTTATAGAGATCTGTTGAGTTCTTCTAAATACTTCAACCTACAAAATTCCCTCTGAAACTTCCCTGATACAGAGCCATGCATTTGTACATGGAATCTTCCTGTGCTGGAACGCTGGCCTATTCCACTGTGGGGAAGCCGAGAATTATCATAAAATCCTTTCTTCTAGCAAATTGGATTCTGTGCACTTGTAGCTTCTTTTTCTTGGTCACTCAGATATTTCCCAAGGTGAATATTACCAGTTCCTCTTACAAGATAACTTTACTCTCCATTTTAATTCCAGTTTCTTGGCTTGGGACAGTTTTCAGTTTGCTCTTTGACTGTTTGCTCATAACACATCAGTCACAACTGGAACTAACCCGGGTGGCAGGCAGTTAGTTAGTAAATACAAACAGAGAAAGACAGGTAAGATCTTGTTCTCATAGAGTTTAGAGTCCACTGGCATAGCCACAACAAACTTTTAGCTTGCGATAAAATAAGTAATTAAGGAAAATATGAAATAGATATAAATCTAAACAGAGAAGTATATAGTCACAGGGTTTCAAAAGCATGACTTGGTGGCTAACAGGATTGGGATCAGAATAGCCCAGTTAGAAATGTTACATTTATGCCAAGATCTAGAACTTGTCAGGCAGTGTACAGCTAAAGAAATAACCCTGAGGTCTGGCAGGAGAAGAAGAGAGAAAAGGGAAGAGAATAGTACAGGAAGGGCTGGAGAAGCAGCAGGGATGAAGTAATGAAGGGTTTTCTATGGCATGCTGACAGTGTGTTGATTTCATAGTGAATACCCTTAGCTGTGCCATATTCATGCTGAAATCCCCGCTGGCTTCCTTTCACAGTTCCATAACCATTGCTGTGACTTCCAACACCCAATCTTTATACAAGTTCTAGAATTTGCTGCCACAAATTCCAACAGTGAGTGTTCCTTCCACCTCTTGCTCTTTCTCCTTGTCCTCCTCCTCATCTTCTCCAAAGAATGAACCTCTGCTATACAGAAGTCCATAAAACTCATTTTTTTCCACAATCCATAAGCTCTGTTGATTCTTGTCTCTCCTCCAGCCCCTCACGAGGCATTTTCTCACTGAATGACAGGGTAAAAACATTTCTAGAGTCTTAAATTTAAAGTGTAAGTCATTTCTAGAAATGACAAAATTGAAATGCCTATCCAACATCTAATATTCTGGTATTTGGAATTCATAAGTATCTCAAAGACAAAAAGAAAAACAGGAAAAGTAGAAATCACGGGGTGTCAGACAACTTTGTAGTTTAAGTAGTGCAATAAGCATCCTAAAATCAGTTTTACATGAAATGACATTCAGGAATTTCAAAGTCCTCATAACCTTTCTCTCTGTCACTTCACTTTCAAAATAAAACGTTCATGCTTCCATGACATACAACCCTATATCCACAAAAACAGAAAAGTTTTTTTGCTTGAACTTCGTACAAGAAGACTTTGGTGACCTATTTTCTTTTAATTACTATGCAGTTATTCCTTGATTAATGGCATACATGTTGAGACAGGGTTCACAGTTTGTTAAATACTTCTAGGTACTCCAATGGAAATAAGGATTTGTATTAAAACTGAACTTGTAATCTTGTTTTTAATTGATTATTAAGGCAAAGTTAAACTCATCAGTTAAATAACATTGACTCCAAGGTGAACCACATTCAATGTGTATTTTGGAGTTTCGGATTGAACTCTCTTTTCCCAATAATTACTATGTAAATTGATATTGGTGACAAACTAGTTTTTAATGTGCCAAAGAGCCTATGAAATACTGCCCCAGAAGTCCTCCTGGAACTTGCGGAGAATACCTGTCCTTGGGTCCTTAAAATATTTGACAGTAAATGCCACACGTCTTCCTAAAGATTAGAGATATTATTAACATTTACTGGTATAGTACAGAAGATAGGCTGAACTCATTATTTTATAAGCTTACACTTATTTGATATGAAAAAATTAACTTTTGGTGGGATATGTAATAAAGTCCCGTGATTGAATTATATCCATATAAAAATATTAAAGTGAATTTTAATATACAGTTCCATAGAATATGGTATTATTAGGTAACAGTGGCTTAACAGACGGGATGAAGTTAAAATGGGGCCATTAGAGTGATCCCAAACCCAACATAATTAATTCACTTATAAGAGTATATACTCAGAAAGACAATGATGGAATGGAATAAGAAAGCAGCCGGCTACAAACAGGGAAAAAAGGTCTAGAAGATTCTCCACAGCCCTCAAAGGAAATCAGCCTGGCAAACTATTTACTTCAGCTTCCTTCCAGGAGAACATGGAAAAATTACCCTGCTGTTGTCTACATGGTGGTACAGTGTTACAGTTGCCCTGGGAGTTTATAAAGATTAGAGACAGCTCATATAACTTAATGACTTTTGAGAAGTTACATTCTGGCTACATATCTTCAAGGGCATTTTAGAAGTAAATATTTTAACCTGGCACAAGGTCACTGAAATTGGAAATTGAAGCCGAATCAAACTAAAGACTCAGACAAAAAAGCATCTGCAAAGTGGCTACCTGTTTGCCCACTGGCACTTCTCCCAGGAATACTAAAAAGAACTCTTTAAAAAAACTTTTTTGCTTCCTTACTTCTGGCTACCAATAAATCCATCACTTTATTCATGTTCTTCTTTAATATACCTTCCTTTGGAATCTTTTGCTCATTCTGTATACAGAATTTGTCTTCATTACAAAAGAGCAGAACAAAAGAACGACCAACTCACTGCTTTCTTGTCTCTCCCATTGTCAACAGTAATTAATGATCCTATTAAAGAAATGTGATTTTCATTTGAGTTTGGGTTGCTAAGGACTAAGGGTAACATACAAATCAATAGAGCATCAAGGAACTACTATTCCCACAAACCATAATCTGAGACAAACACCATATGACTCAGTCTGAGAAAATGTCTCTTAAAACTCTAAGGCCAGTTGGCAGTGCCAAGCCAATGCCAGAACCTCAGACTTGTGAGCAAGCAAAAGCAAGAGTCTATGAAACTCAGAAGGATTTTGTCTTATTATCAAAACAGTTTCTAATTTGTCTTGGTTTTCACATGACCCTTCTAAAGAAAGATAAAGCTCAGCAACAACAAAAATGTAAAAATAAATAAATAAATCTAGTTCGATTGGAGTGTAAGGGAATGTTATGTTAGGATCATATCTTAGATTTTAAAAAAGGTTCTCAATAAAGTCAATTAACCCCAGATCCAAGTAGCCTCCTACATCCACTAAAATATTCCATCATCTTATACAAATTTAAGTCAATCGTCTTTCATAAGGTATAAAAATCACGTTTCTGTTTGTGTAATAACCTACAGTCATCCTTAATTCTCAGCATCTTGTACATCTAAGGGGCTTGGTATTTACCTCTGATCACTGCCAGGGAGAGGTTTCTCTGTTTAAGGGTGGAAACAACCTTAGTCTGTAGGTGAAAACGTAGATGTCTAGAAGGTCTGATGGTATGTCAGTTTAGTTATGTGGCAATCTTAGGTTTCTCCTGGGACTAAAGACCTCTTCACATGGGCTTGACAATAGTAGATGTTTGTTGGTTTTGCTTGCTTGTTTGTTTAGCATGGTCTTCAAATTTAATTGGAGAACAGTTGGTTCCAACCATAAGAGTCATGCCACCATTGCACCAATGGACACATCTTGCCTGAAAGGTCAGTATTATAGCTCATAAAATTCACAACTAGGCAAGACTGTTGATATCGTTACCCAGCTCCCCTACCCTAGTAGCCTGCGGAGCCCCTCCAGCACTGTGATATCTAGTCAACACAGAGAGCATGTCCACTCAGTGTCAGCTTGATTTTTCTGTATGTAGCCAACGTGTATGGTGTCATCAACAACCAAGAGAAATAACAAGAGACTATATTGTTTGGGGAGATTACAAGTCCTTCGCAAACAATAATTCCTACAGAGAAAGTGTACACCTGATCCCAGGATTTTTGTTTAGTAATCCGTTGCTTCTACAACTGGCATTATTTGTTTAGTGGCTCCGTTGTCTCTAAGACTAGAAAAAGCTCCTTTGCTAATTCATTTTCGTATATCTTATTAAAGAACTGCCAGTGGGTGATGATATGAATGCTTTGCAAATGCCTTCTCTTTGAGTCTTTGTTATAGTAAAAAAAGTAAAATCTACAACTTACAGAATGTTCATAAATTTTATTTGGCTTCACTTTTCAATTTCAGTGACACTTGGGTCAATTTATAATACTTAGAAGACTCCATTTTATATGACTCTATATAAGGTTCTAGAAAAAGCAAAATTATCCTGTCATTAGTGAAATCAGCCATGTGGGTTTTTATTGTATTACCAGACAGTAGATTTTGGATGATTTCCTTATATCTTCTTCATTTTGATTAACTCTCCTGCTTCTTGATACCTCATTTCCCCCATACCTCTTCCCTTCCCTCAATACACCCCTCCATTACATACTACTATGTTCCTTACTTCAAGGTAGCCTATTGTGGAATAATCTTTTTGTACAGTCATGTGGGATGTCCTTCTGCATAAGCATTGCTTTTATTGGTTGATAAATAAAACTGTTTGGGCCAATGGCTTAGCAGAGTAAAGCCAGACAGGAAATTAGAACAGAGAGAGAGAAAGAGAGTAGATGAAATCAAGGAGACACCATGTAGCTGCTGAAGAAGAAAGATGCCTGGAACCTTATCAGTAGGTAAGACTTGTGGTGATACTCAGATTAATAGAAATGGGTTAATATATAATGGGTTAAGATATAAGAGCTAGCTAGGAATATACCTAAGCTATTGGCCAAACAGTGTTGTAATTAATATAGTTTCTTTTTTGATTATTCAGATCTGGGCAGCCAGGAAATGAATGAACAGTCTCAATTCTATAGTACATTATGAAGATATGTCATTCTGATTGATTTAATAAAAAACTGAATGGCCAATAGCTAGGCAGGATTTCCAAACACAGGGATGTTGAGTAAGCAGCATGAGCATTGCGAAGTAAAGGTAACCAAGCCATGCAACAGAACATAGATTAAAATATATGTGTTATTTTACCTTATAAGAGCTAGGTATAGAGGGGAGGGTGGCCTAGGGATGGGGAGAAGGAAGAGGAAGCAGGAAGAGCAGAGGGAGTGGAAAATAATTTTGGCATGTAGAATGAGAAGAGACATATTTTTAAATAAATTAAAATAAAAAAATATAAAAGATGGAGCTTACCTAAATTAATATATTTGTAAAAATTTAAAGAGGAGATAGAGAGGTGGTTCGGGGAAATAAACTGCTTTTGTGCATGCATGAGAGCCTGAACTTAGATCTCCAGCAGCTATCTAAGAAACTAGGAACAGCAACCTATGCCTATAACCCCAGTGCTATAAGACTGGGCATAGGCAGGCAGATATCTAGACCTTCCCGACCAGCCAGTCTAGCTGCAGCAGAGAGTTTGAGGTTCAGTTGGAGGCCTTTTTCAAAACACAAAGTGGATCAGGGCCTTACAAATCTGAGTGGCCAGTGCTGCCACCCAGTGACATCCAGGAACAAGCTTCATCCAAGGGCCATGTCTGGGTCTATGGTCCTACCACAGTCAGGATTTGTGTTGATTTCCATGACTCCTGTTACCACTGAAGGCTGTGTGGATGCCTGAGATCTGGGCTGCCACTAGAGGCCATATTGTTTGTCCAAGGGCCGTGTTGATTTAATCTAAGTGGCCTGCACTGCCACCTGAGGCCATATTGACATCTGGGCCCAGGCTGCTCCCAATGACCAAGTCTGTATCTGTGGTTCTACCACACGCAGAGTCTGTGTTGATGTCCATGGCCCGAATTCCCCGTGTTAACACAGGGGCTCTGCAAACCATGCATGTTGAAGTCTGAGAGTTGTGCTGAGCTGGCCCCACCCCTCTCTGTCACTGAGAAAACTGGTTCTACCCATTATGGGAGATCTGACCCTGATCCTCAAAGGAGAGCTAGCAACCACACTAGGGAAAGCTGACCCTATCCTTCATCATGGGTGGGAAAGCTGTCTTTACCCGGTGGGAGGGGGATGGTCTGAGCAGCCTGTATTGATCAGCTCAGCTACCACTCAAGCCCATATCCAGGGCTCTGAGTTGGTCCACCCCAACATCTGCCCCATCTATAATTTTTGGACCACATGAAAGTTTCTGGCCCTGAGGAATCATAAACATAAGGTCTCTGTAATTCAGGGCAATAGCAGGATATCTGAGAAGAATTTGGTGAGGTTCCAGTGTTG
>NC_022010.1:94652859-94655359 GCF_000317375.1 Microtus ochrogaster
TGTGTGTGTGTGTGTGTGTGTGTGTGTGTGTGTGTGTGTGTGTTTTCATTTGCTTTTCTGTTCTTCTGTTTTGTTTTGTGGTTTGTTTTTTAAAGAATAATTTTTTATTTTGTTTTTATTTCTTTTTAAATTTTCTTTTGAGGGAGACTCTGCAAGAGTGAAGGGTGGATACAAAGGAAATAGGAAATAAGTGGAATTGGGGTGCATTATGTGAAATTCTCAAAGACTCAATTAAAAAACTGTGTTCAAAAATGATAATAATAAGGAGGATCTTATCCAAGAAGCTTCCTTGTGCAGCAGGAGTTGGTTTAATACAAGGATTCACAACTGATTAAAATGCAGTGAATGAGTGACTAGGGAGTATTTGACCATAAATGGGAAATCTATATCATACCCCAAGGCTCAGGAACATCAAAAAAGAGTGGGAAGAAGGATTTCAATGACCAGAGATGGAAGAAGATTGCTTCAAAATAATGTCTTCTGGAAGTAACAGGGAGGTGCACTTGTGAACTCAGAGCAGCTGTGGTTGCCTGTACAAGAGCTGCATAAGATCAGCTCATCAATATTTCAGCATGGATGAAGAAGAGCTTCGCAAGGTCCGACCGGTAGCTGAGGCACTATGGGTTGGGAAAAGGAGAGTCCGTCTTCTTCAGCAGTGTGGCCCATAGTAGGTAGCCCATGCTCCAGTTAATGGCAACCCATACTTAATACACATATGGGCAGCTCTGATTAGATTTGGATTATTATTTAAAAAACAAAAATGAAATTTAGAGTAGGATAAGGAGGTCTAAGAAGAGTTGGAGGAATGGATAAGGAGTGGATATGATCTAAATGCCTTGTATTTGGATTCGTGTATAAAGTTACCAAGAATAAAAAAATTTAAATAATGTAGAGAAGCAATTAAGGACAACACCCAAAGTCAATTTCTGCCTCCACATATGCAGACATTGCAATGCACACATGCACACACATACACACACAAACACAAACCTCAGAAAGACAGAAAATTATTGAACTATAGACTTAAAACATCTGCATTTTCTCAATAAATTACATTTTCAGGAAATTTGCGTAAAAATACTCTCTAAATAATATATTTGCCATAGCAGTCCAGAGCTATACACCAAATATAACTGCTTTGTTTTAGTTTTCCCAAGCTTTAGAACCTGGTGGGTAACATACCACCGTTGGAAACCATTATCTGAAAGCTTTTTTTCCAGTAAAATAGTTTTTGAAGAATAAAATAAGTCAGATACAATCCATAAATCCCCTTACTTAGTAGCACCTGTGCACATATATGTAGAGAACACTGTACATATACAGATACACATACACATTACATATACTCATAGATATGAATGTATAGGTAGCTTGTAAAAAGCTTGCTTTCTTATTATTTGGCATGCTAGCTTACTGGTGTATGTAATTTAAAATGTCCCCAAATTTAGTATTTCTACTTTATAAAGATATAGTATTAATTTTTCTCCTCCAACATTGTAATTTAGGAATTAGTTATTGCTGTCATAAATCTATGATTATAAAGAAGTCCAATTTTGGCTCCCATTGCATTCTCATGGCTTCAGATAAGAGCACAGATTGTTTTCCCAGTGGCCTTGCGGCTTAGAGCAAGTGCTACATGCTGCTATGATTTCCATAGAATCCCAAGAAACATTAGCCTCATATTACCCTTGTACTCAGCATTATGTAATCACTGTCATCATTTACTGAACATTTATCAGGCATCGAAACTGAATAAATCTGAGGCCATTATTTAAAGTTGTGATTCCCAAACTTGCTTACTCATAAGATCTCTTGTTCCCTCATTCACAAGACCTCTTTTAGGGTCTACATTGGAAGCTAGACTTTCCCTAATCTTCCTCACAGCTGGAGACTGTCAAGACAACCCAAGTCTAGGAAATAAAGTCATAATGTGAGAAGTTGTAGAGTTTGCCTCAGGGACTCAGCAGATGGTTTCCAAAGTTCTTTGACACATTTAATACGCTTTGAATTCAGAAGGTTTCTCTCACTCCAATACATCCCCTCCTTTCCTCCCTCCATTTATTCATCCCCCCTTCCCATATCCCTGATAATTGGAGAGGAGGAAGTAAGTGACATCTTCTACAGAGAGGCAGCTTAAGTCAATGTGACATTGTCTGATGTTAAAAATACGGGTGCCGGGCTGGAGAGATGGCTCAGTGGTTAAGAGCATTGCCTGCTCTTCCAAAGGTCCTGAGTTCAATTCCCAGCAACCACATGGTGGCTAACAACCATCTGTAATGAGGTCTGGTGCCCTCTTCTGGCCTGCAAACATACACACAGACAGAATATCGTATACATAATAAATAAATAAATAAATAAATAAATATTAAAAAAAATATGAGTGCCTACATCCGTTAGTTTTAAGTAATCTTGTCTACATCGCTTACAAACTTCAATCTAGGACCCTGAAGTCCATATACCATATTATTCTGTCATATGCTGTAGGAGGAGGCTGCTTCTT
>NC_022010.1:94660359-94674108 GCF_000317375.1 Microtus ochrogaster
TCAGAAGATGTCCGAATACCTGCTTCTGATTCTTCTGGTATCTGCTGTACTTTCTGGGCTTTCCCAATAACAGTAGCTAACA
Source organism: Microtus ochrogaster (assembly GCF_000317375.1). Classification (NCBI taxonomy): domain Eukaryota; kingdom Metazoa; phylum Chordata; class Mammalia; order Rodentia; family Cricetidae; genus Microtus; species Microtus ochrogaster. Next base: position 94,660,442 of record NC_022010.1, read on the forward strand.
GAAAGCTAAAATAAGTGATGTTTTGGCAGCAAATGTCTTCTTGATGAATCACCAGAGGAAGGAGCAGTGGAGCTGGCAAGGGAACAGGGAGAAAAATGGATGCAGTCCTGACAGGTTTTCTCTTGATGGAGATGGTTTATTTCAATTGTCAGCACACCAAAGGAAAATGTGTCCAGAAGTCCCATTTCTTCCCATTCCTATGGCTCCTGGCATAACTGTCACTTTGTTTGATCCATTTTCAATAAGTCACTGCACTTTGGTAGCAGTGTCATCAGAATCCTAATTACGGCATATTTGCACATTAGATGGAGCTATGCAGAGTGGCCTCACTGTGTAAGGAGTTTCACTCCTGGTGGCCTGAGAAGAAGCTCGCCTGAATTTATGTTGTAGCAGGATTCAGTCTCTCTAGAGGTTAAAGGTTAGGAATGTAGCTTTCAACCATCAAAAAGACCATTCAGAAGCAAGGATGTTTAAGAATTACTTCATCTTTGAAGAATACCACTTACAAATGACAATCCACACATGAGATTTTCAGATCCTCCTGTGGCAAAAAGTCTTACATTGAAAGCAAAGAGATCTCTTCTCTCAGTCTGTTTACTCTCCAGATCACAGCAAGATTTTGGGGAGGAGAGGGTCTGGCCAAGAGAGCTATGACATCAGGGGGTTGACAGGAGCCTTGTCTGCAAATGCAGCAAAGCACATTTCTGTGCATTTAAAACATACTAGCTCAAAAAAGACAAAAAGATCAATACCAAACAGAAAGTGCGCACACGTGAGCACACACACACAACATGGGGCTCATTTTGTGTTGGCCAACTATTCCTGGGCATGGGGCCTGCTCCAGAGTATGTCTGTTATATCTAGTGGGTAGAAAGGTGGGAAGGATCTGGGAGGAATTGCGGGAGGGGAAAGAATGTGAGCAAAATATATTGTATAAAAAATGTTTTAATAAAAACAAAACACTAACTGATAAAAAAAAATGGGACATTTTTATATTGTAGAGTAAAAATGTTGGTACTTCATTAGCAGAGTCCAGGTTTTAATATTCTATGTGTTTATAATCTATAGTAAAGGTCATCTCCAAACTATAATTGCCAGGATCATAGTTCTCACTTTTAGAGTTCAAAGACCTTTTTTGAGATTGTCATAGAAACATTGGATCACTTTCCCAGAGCAGAAAGTCAGCCCTTGCACTCAATTTAAGGATGTTCATAAATTGCCTAAAGGCTTTTTATCCTCTATTTCTACAACCAAGTTATAAAATCCACTGTAATAGAGACGAGTATTATCTGAGTCATTCCAAAGACAGATATGCTTTTCTAAGGAATTAAATAAGCAGCCTTTCACCCTTAGATTGGTAGAGCTTGGGGTCCTCACAAAGAAATGTCTTTTCGTAGTAGACAGTGGTTAACGTAGAAGCTCACATGTGGTTGACGTTCAGAGAATAGGTATCTATGGAGTAATCAGCTGTCACTTAGCACATCTATATCACACCCTCTCCTACAAGGCTTGGGGAATGTCACAGGAGAAAAAAACAGAAAGATTGTAAGAGCTAGAGATGGGGAGGATTTGATAGTAGGGATGTCTCTTGGACGTGAAAGGGTCATTGCACTTGTGAAACCATAGCAGCTGTGGTTGCCTGCATAATACCCAAATAAAATCAAGCAAGTCAACATTCTATGGCACGGTAGGGGAGGGTCTCATGAACCCTACCCTAGGTTAAGGAGCTCTTGACAGCTGATGGCTGCCAAAAGAAGTAAATTCTGTTTTCTTCAGGGTTGTGACCTCTGGTAGGTGGACCATGCTCAAATGGATTGAACTCAGTGAAATATTTAAAAGTTAAAGGTTATCAAGTTGTATAAGGTAGGAGTGGGAGACTGAATCCAGGACTAGTTGGGTGGATGAATCAAAGTGATCAAAATGTATGCATGTATGAAATTTTCTAAAATAGTAATAAAAGCATTATATTTTTAAAAAAGAAGCACAGAATTTTAATTCACCTCTCAAAACTGTCTTCTGTCAGCCTTACACTCCAGAAAAAAAAAAAAAAACACATATGGGTGGTAACAGGAATAACCTACTGTGAAGTTCTGATAGCCAGCAGCTTCCTGTGCACGGCCAATGGAACACGATTCAGCTATCTAAGACAATTCATTTGGTGCCAGCTACTGGGGCCGCTTAATTGTTCGGCGTTTCCATGTTCAGGAACTCCTCCCCACTGACTGGCTGCCTGTGGCGTCACTGCCATTCTGAATCATGCAAATGAGGATGTCATATCCTCTGACTCAGGAGGCTTTATTTCATTGACAATTATTTTAAGATTTGCAAACAGAGAGTCGATCTGTGATTAGATCAGACCCCTTTAACACATCGCCTTTCCTTTTCTCACAGAGACCCAGCTGACGCTGGAAAAGCTGTCAGGTGTGCACAGAGGGTCTTTTCATCTGACTTGGGAAGGCACGCTCACTTACGGGCAGGGAAGTTCTCTGCTGCTTGGAGGCTGGGATCACCATCCTTGCCCAATTTGGCACGGCAACAAAAGCCTCATTTCTGTATATACTTTGCTCCCTAGTTTCCCTAAGGAAAGGGCGAGTCAGGATATGCACACACAGCACACAGAACTGAAACAGCCTTATTTGAGGAGCTCAGAAGCTATTAAGTGAAGTTCCCTGGGTTTCTGCATTCAGAGTATCAATTCCCAGTATCTATTATGCACTAACTAGGCAGCCTTCCTAGAGAGAAACTATCTGTATATTCTCCTATTGTATATTGAAGGGCAATGTGTATACCCTCCGTAATAATAAACACTGAGAGTATCAGTGAAGTCCTATTATGCTGGTACTGTTACACACTAGCTGTGTGGCTCTAAGTAATTTATTGAACCTCTCTGAACCTCAACTTATCCATTTATAAAATGAGTTCACAACAGCACCTCACATAGAGTTAACTGTAAGGATTATATTGATTCAATACCTAAAAAGTAGTTACACAACTTCATGGTGGATGTGTTCACATCGTGAGATGTATATATCAAGTACTAAGTGGTGATCAACTGTTTGTACTCCATAAGGCAGATGTAAGTTATTCTTTAAAATCAGAGTTAATCTTAAAGAAACTTGTATTGTTTATTATTATCAGAAGGAGACAATGCAACACAGATTTGAGAGCTTTGTGCTGCAGCTGAAAGTCAATCACTTACGAAAGCAAGAAAGCTGTACCCATGAAACCTCAACCACATAGCCGTCTAAACAAGACCTGGACAATCCCAGCACCAGTTGATATGCCAGTGTAGACAGGAAAATCTCATGGGCCCCACCTTTAGGTAAAGAGCTGCAAACAATCAACCACTGTGGAGAGAGAGAGAAAGAGAGAGAGAGAGAGAGAGAGAGAGAGAGAGAGAGAGAGAGAGAGAGTTAGTCTTTCCCAGGGAGGAGCCCCGATTGGTTGTCCAGAACCAACTGGGAAGCCCTAGAAATACATACCTGCAGGCAGCACTAATTTAAGCAGGATGTGTTTATGTATATATGTACAAATTAGGAGGGGGAGGTCTTAAGTTTGGGAAGGAGTAGGAGCTTGTGAGATAAGTAGGACAGGGGACATGGAGTAGGGAAATTATGGAATTATATTTTAGTCAAAAGAAAAAACTAGCCAAGATTAACTCATCATTTAATTGACTTTGGGACTCAAATTTCTCATCTGTCAGTCAATAACCAGTTTTTTTTCCTGATTTTCTAATTGCTATGTGATGTTTTACTGCTACTTGATCAAATCAAGCAAAATGCTAAGTCCACAAGGATAAAGTCTACAACATGTTACAGAACTTCATTAAAGAGACTGGTGCCACTTAAGAAACTTGCAGAAATACTCAACAAGCACTGTTCTTGTTCCACACCCGTCCATTTCATTTCAGACCTTTTATTCGGTATATCAAGTGCTCTTTTCTCTTTCAAAATGCTCCTTTATAATGTATGGATTACCTCCACAATATTCCACCCACAAAGGTCCATTGTCCAGCTTTCATCCTTTGTCCATGAAGGACTTCCTTCAGTGCCTGCTCCTCTCAGACACTCTTTAGCTACAGCCACATGTAGACAGTTTTCTCCTGCACATGTTCACACCATGGACCTTTACATAGTGCAGGGGTGCTATTTCCTCTCCTTTGCAGAACTAGAAAATGTCTCACTGTGGTCTGAATTGAAAATGGAGCCTTCGTGGACACAGTCAGAAACCATGCCGCCTTCTAGGTAACATCAGCAATCCTGACTTTCTTTTGATCCATTATTTATGATTTTATTTTCCTTCTATTTCATAAAAATAACCTCCATGGATGAGCCTGGATGCTTATAAATGGACATTCCTCTCCTCTCTCACTTCTACCTTCCCACAACATCCCTGTTATTTGTCAAGTATAATCTGTTCAAGCCCCATCTTCAAAAAATCACTACTGGAATAATTTTGCTAGGGAACACTTAAAAGAAACCCCACAAATAAACTGAAAACCAAAAATGAAGTTTTAAAACACGACAACATTATTGTCTTGTAGTGTTTAAAAAGCTGAAGCTCCTGGCACATCCACATTATAAATGCCAAACTTCTGATCTGAGAGGGCAGGGTAGCTCGTGTGTAAATCTCTCTGCAAGTCACTTCCTTCCTTTGTTTTCAGACTGGAATTCCAGCCAGAATATTCACATCACTTTCTGTGTGTTGCCTGACTCAGGGTTGCTACAGTTTTGTGGAGAAGGTGGACATTTGTTGTGTGCTTATCCTACTTTTTTTAATATTAGGGCAGTAATGCTGAGGGGTTTTAATTTCTCATAGTTGGATTAGAAGCTCCCTTCTCACACACTTTCATCTCTTCAAAGATTTCATAAATGATCACTCATATGATTTATACAACACAATGAAGAAAATGGATTAACTTATCAGTTTTGATAGCTTTTGGTTTATTAATGCAATGAATAGTGATAGCTTTAACACAGCAGAAATCATGTTTTTACTTAATTCTACATGTGTGTGCATTCGTGTACATGCACATTCCATGGCATGCATCTAGAGGTCAGCAGACAACTTGAGGGAGCCTATAGTTTCCTCCCACTGTGTGGCTCCCAAAGATTAAACCCAGGTCATCTGTCAGGCTTGACATCAAGTATGATTATCTGATGAGTTACTTCACCAGTCTAAAAGAAAAGATTTTATTACTAAACTTATGTTTCTTTCAGGAAATCTGAAAAAAAAATCACATAACATACCCCACATACTAATAGTAGAAGACTTCAACACTTCACTCTCACCAAAGGACAGGTCAACCAGACAGAAACCTAACAGAGAAATAAGAGAACTAACAGATGTCATGACTCAAATGGACTTAACTGACATCTGTAGAACATCTTATGCAACATAAAAGACTATACCTCCTTCTCAGCACCTCCTGGTACCTTCTCTAAAATTTTCTATGTACTCAGTAACAAGGCAGCCTCAATAGATACAAAAAAAAATGGAATAACCTCCTGTATCTTATTGGTTTAAAGTTAGAATTCAACAACACTAATTGCAGAAGACCTACAAATTTATGGAAATTGAGCAGTGCTCAATCAAATCATCTTTGGGTTAAGGAAAAAATTTAAAAAGAAACTAAAGTCTACCTAGAATTCAACAAAAATGAAGGCACAATGTACCCAAACCTATGAAACACTATTAAAGCAGTGCTAAGAGGAAAGTTCATAGCACAAAGTGCCTACATAAAGAAAGTGGAGAAATCTCACACTAGCAACTTAAACACACCTGAAAGCTCTAGAACAAAAAGAAGCAAACTCACTTAGGAGAAGTAGACAACAGGAAATAACCAAATTACAGCTGAAATCAATAAAATGGAAAGAAGAAAACAATACAAAGAATTGATAAAACAAAGAGCTGGTTCTTTGAGAAAATCAAAACGATAGACAAACCCTTTTCCACACTAGTCAATAGGTAGAGAGAGAACATCCAAATTAACAAAATCAGAAATGAAAAGGTGGACATAATAACAGATACTGAGGAAATCCAGAGAATCATTAGGTTATATTACAAAAACCTATACTCCACAAAATTGGAAAATGCAAAAGAAATATTCAATTTTGTGGATAAGTACCACATACCAAAATCAAATCAAGACCAGGTGAACAACTTAAATAGTCCTTAACCTGCAAGTCATCAAAAGGCTCCCAACCAAAGGAAGCCCAGAGCTGGATGGTTTCAGTGCAGAATTCTATCAGAACTTCAAAGAAGAGCTAATACTTATACTCTTCAAAGTGTTCCACATAATAGAAACAGAAGGAACATTGCCAAACTCTTTTAATGAGGCTATAATTACCTTGATACCAAGACCACAGAAGACTCAACCACGAAAGAGAGTAACAGATCAATCTCCCTCATGAACATTGGTAAAAAAAATTAATAATAATAAAATACTGGCAAACCAAATCCAAGAACACATCAAAAAAAATATCCCACCATGATTAAGTTGGCTTCATGCCCGAGATGCAGGAATGGTTCAACATATGAAAATCGTTCAATGTAATAAATACACCTATAAATAAACTGAAAGAAAAACATATGATTATCTCATTAGATGCTGAAAAGCATTCAACAAAATCCAACACCTCCTCATGATAAAAGTCTTGGAGAGATCAGGGATACAAGAATCATATCTAAACATAATAAAATCAATATACAGCAAGCCAACAGCCAACATCAAATAAAATGGAGAAAAACTCAAAGCAATTCCACTAAATTCAAAAACAAGATGAGGCTGTCTACTCTCCATATCTACTCAACTTAGTTCTTGAAGTTCTAGCTAGAACAATAAGACAAAAGAAAGAGACCAAGAGGATACAAATTGGAAAGGAAGAAGTCAAACTTTTGCTATTTGCAGATGATATGATAGTATACTTTAAGTGACCCCAAAAATTCTACTCCTACAGCTGATAAATAGCTTCAGTAATGTTGCAGGATACAAGATCAACTCAAAAATATCAGTAGCCCTCCTATATATAAATGATAAAGAAGCTGAGAAAGAAGTCAGAGAAACATCACCATTCACAATAGCCACAAATAACATAAAATATCTTGGGAGTAAAGCTAATCAAAGAAGTGAAAGACCTGTTTGACAAGAACTTTAAGTCTTTGAAGAAAGAATTGAAGAATATACCATAAAATGGAAAGCTCTCCCATGCTTTTGGATAGGTAGGATCAATGTAATAAAAATGGCAATCCTAACAAAGTAATCTATAAATTCAATGTAATCGCCATAAAAATCCAACATTCTTCACAGACCTTGAAAGAACAATAATCAACTTCATATGGAAAAACCAAAAACCCAGAATAGCCAAAACAATCCTGTACAAAAAAAGGAACTTCTGGAGGCATCACCATCCCTGACTTCAAGCTCTATTATAGAGCTAAAGTATTGAAAAGAGCTTGGTAATGGCATAAAAACAGACAAGTTGGCCAATTGAATCAAATTGAAGACCTGAATATTAATCCAAACACCTATGAATACCTGATTTTTGACAAAGAAGCTAAAATTATACAATGGGGAAAAACAGCATCTTCAACAAATGATGCTGGCATAACTGGATGTCAACATGTAGAAGAATGCAAATAGATTCGTATCTATCCCAGTGAATAAAGCTCAAGTCCAAATAGATTAAGGACCTCAATATAAATCCAACCACACTGAACCTGATAGAAGGGAAAGTGGGAAGTAGCCTTCACTACATGGGCACAGAAGATCACTTTCTAAATATAACAGCAGTAGTACAGACACTGAGAGCAACAATAAATAAATGGAACCTCCTGAGACTGAGAAGCTTCTGTAAAGCAAAGAACACAGTCAATAAGACAAAAAGGCAGCATACTAAATGAGGAAAGATCTTTACCAATGCTACACCGGACAGAGGATTCATCTAAAAATGTATAAAGAACTCAGGAAATTATACATCAAAATGCCAAATGATTTAATTTAAAAATGGGGTACAGATCTAAACAGAGAATTTTCAACAGAAGAATCTCAAATGACTGAAAGATACTTCAGAAAATGTTCAACATTTTAGGCATCAGAGAAATGCAAATCAAAATGACTCTGAGATACATTCTTACCCCAGTCAGAATGGCTAACATCAAAAACACCAATGATAACTTATGCTGGAGAGGTTGTGGAGTAAGGGTAACACTCTTCCATTTCTGGTGGGGATGTAAACTTGTACAACCACTCTGGAAATCAGTATGGCAGTTTCTCAGAAAATTGAGAATCAACCTATCTCAAGACACAGCAATACCACTCTTGGACATATACCCAAAGGATGTTCAATCATACTACAAAAGCATTTGGTCAGCTATGCTCATAGGTTTGTGTGGCATAGCTAATGTCTAGCACTCAGTCTTTTTTGGTACATACTCATCTCTAAATGGCTTGTAGGCATCTTCCTCACTTCCCTTCTGTATACTAGAACAGTCACAAAGCCTAAGGAATTGAAAAAATCCCCAATTTATGCTACACTCAGGAGAATACTAAAGGAGTAATAAAATCCTCCTCTGAATCCTAGGTAAGTTCTCAAGGGTTGCAATGAAGTATGCTGGCGAGAAGGAAACTGACTAGTGTCTTGTTATTACTTTTCTTTTTGTCTAATTTTACTGATATAGTCTCTCAAAAAGGTGAAAGAACTCCCGCTTCTCCAGTTTCCAATTCAGATAGATGATGCCTTCACGTTTTTAAAAGCCTGTCCTCTCCTTTAGCCACGATACCAAGGGAAAGTCCATGTTTTTGTATGTCAGACTCACCAAGATAGGGGTTCTGGAAAGCAAGGGCAGGTGGTGGTTTGAACTGGAAAGAAGTGGTGAGTCAATTCCTGGGCTGGATTTTGGGTGTTAACCAGAGCCAGCGCTGACAAATCTCCAGTGGTAACAGAGCTGTGTTTCCTTGTACACATAGTCAAAGCCACCAGATCTCTGAGGAAGGGTTGGTAGTAAGACTTGAGGCTGACCACTGAAAAGACTTCCAACCAAGAACACCGAGTCCTCTACTTTCTCACAGAAGAGTCATCTGAAAACAGCGAACTCTTCAAAATAGACAGCGGTGGGCAGAGACCAGATGATCTTATCCCAATCCCATAGACTGAAGAAAACTCTTAGCCATTGAAAAAACCCTGGGGCAAAGTAGATGATTACCAAACCAAAGACATGTTTAACTATTCCCACAAGCCCTGGAGGATGTGAACTAGAACTACTTCACTTAGAAAAACAGGATTTCTCTTACGCATAGTTGAAATAAAGAGATATCAATTACTTTCTTCAGTTACTATTACACAGGGCAGAAGTTGAATCCAAAAGCAAACAGTCATATCCAGAACAGCCACTTCCTCCCAATTCTGCAGCTTTGTTTCTAGTCCAAGCTTATCCTCCTCATCTCAACTATAAAGATAAAGTCTCCCCATGAAACTGAAAAAAAAATATCTTCAAGTAGAGTTTTGATATGTCTAATACATCAGTTAAATGGACAGATATGAATTTCATGAATAGATACATATCAGATTCAAGCCCTTACAGTGGACCTTAAATGAAATATATTGAAGATAAAAATCTCCTGATATATTGGTACTATGACCATTTTTAGGAGGTGAAGATAATTCCAAAATCTCAGTGAACAAAAAACATTAATAATTTGTTTAGAACAATAGACCCAATGTCTATGTCGGCACACTATCCCAAATTTTAACATGTTTTTGTTAATATGATTAGTATTACCTATAATGTCTTCAGATCATATTAATCTTCCCAGTCATCCCCCTGACTCATCCCACATCCACTTGTCACCCAATCCCAGATTTGTGTCCTCTTTTTAAATATCCCACTGAGAAACATTGTGCTAATCTTATGCTCGTGGGAGTAGAACCTTAGTCTGGAAGGTGATTTACTAACCAGGGTACCAAACCCTTAAAGAAAAAAATGATTCTCCCTCCCTCAAAGCAATCAACTGTCAGTAGCTACTCAGATAGGAGTGGAGCTTCATGAAAGGCTCCCCTCCATGGAGAAATACTGACTGACTTGATCTAATGCAAATCTTATACAGGCAACCACAGCTGATGTGACTTCCTGGGGGTAGAAGTCCAGAAGACAGTTTCCATTCTGATCCTCTGCAACCTCAGGTTTTTACAATTTTAACAAATCCCCTTCTGTGTTGCTCCCGGAAACTAAGGAGGAAGATTATGGAAAATCACCAGCTTATGACTCAGTACTTCATATTACCCTCTTCACTTTGACCAGTTACGAGTTTACAAATTTTTTATGGTGAAGTCTTCACCCTTAAGGTGATGGTGTTAGGATTTTTAAGAGTTACGATCCTTCGGGAATGGTATTTGTGTCTTGATAAAAGACATTGCAACAAGATCTCTTGGCCTTCTACACTGGAAAACACGGTGAAAAGATTGTTGTCTATAAACCAGCAAGCAGGGCTGGTACTTTGATCTTAGATTTCTCAGTCCCTGGAACCATGAGAAATAAGTTTCTGTTGTAAAAGTCACTTAGCTTATCATAATTTCTTGTAAGTGCATAAGCAAAGTAAGACATTAATTCACATAACAATCAGTAGGATCATCAAGAGGTTCTGTCCCATGTGATGATTCGAGAATGGGGCCTCCTCCTATCTGTGGTACTGTGTTTAAAGATTCTGTCCCCCTCCACATTAAATCAGCAATGAGGACTTGAGGAAATACATAGATGATCCCCTGGACCATAACTTAAAGGTCATATGCAGCCTTTGTCTTTATTCTTATTTGAGTTCAGGTACATAAAATCAATAACATTTCTTTCATATCAAAAATAAGTCTGATGGATGCTCACCTTACTAGACCTGGATGGAGGTGGGTGGTCCTTGGACTTCCCCAGGGCAGGGAACCCTGATTGCTCCTTGGGCTGACGAGGGAGGAGGACTTGATCGGGGGAGAGGGAGGGAAATGGGAGGCGGTGGCGGGGAGGAGGCAGAAATCTTTAATAAATAAATATAAATAAATAAATAAATAAATAAATAAATAAATAAATAAAATAAATAAAAATAAGTCTGAGAAAGGTATACCCAAGAATTAGTAGAAATTTATTTAGGAAATGCCTAGTCCACTTCATGTCCCAGGACAGGGAATCAAAAGTCTTTTACCCTGCCTCATCATTGTTCATTGAGAAAATATAGGGAGACAATATTAAACACTGACTGCTTCCCAACAGCCAAAAACTCAGTATCTTAATTCTTTCCGTGAAGTTTAACTACTAGAAATGTTTTGGTATATCAGTTCCTATCTTGGTAATCACAAAGTATTGAGTTGGTATTTGGTTGAAATGACCAAGCAATATTCTCACATTTTCTCCTGGAAATCTAATTTTGGCCCCCAAGTACAGCACAAATACAACTTAACTCCATATTTTTTGCTAATGTACTAAGAGGCTTGCAGTTGAACTCAAAGCCTCTTCAAGTTGAGGTTAGTGTTTGGATCACGGAGATGTTGCTCTAAAGAGCCAAGCCAGGTATCTAAACTCCTTAGGCCAATACACATACCCTTAAGGTGGGAGTTTTGTCATCAAGAATGGTATGAAATCTTTTTCTCATCTGCCTGCATCTCCTCTCCTTGGAGACCTGAGAAGTCAGTCTTTGAGGACACACAGATAACTACCTAACAAAAATTAGACACAGAACTTTTAGAGACGGTTACAAGTGTTAAATCTTTATAAAATTGGACACAAATTTCAATGGTATGGGTTTAAAACATTCTTTCACTGTGTGAATTCACAGTGTTCTGTATAAAGCAGGATTTTTAAATCTCTGTTATCTTTATAATAGAAGAAGCATAAAGATGACTATGAAGAAAACATTAAATGCTTGAACCCTATATCTCTTTTATCCTAGTTAAAGTTTCATATACTACTAAACAAGAAGTCAAGTGATTAATTTCTAGATATGCTGAAGGATCCCATACTCAGTGCAGGAGATTAGAGGGAAGGGTTATCAGGAGACACCTACCCATCTCTAAAGAAGAAAATATTGTATTTTCCTATAAAGGAAATACAGAGAAAATATTGTCTTTTTCCTATAAAGGACTGTCACAAGAGACTGTCATAAAGCTTAAAGGGTTTCTAGTTATCTCTTCCTATATAACTTCACAAAACCTAGTAGCTCAAAATAGCCTTATCAGTAGGGTTCACATGGTTAAACTGGATGATATTATTTAGCTTTTCTCATGTAGTCTTGAAAAGGAAGTTGAATCTGGAAATCTCTGAAAGTTTCCAGATGTGCAAATACCTCATTTCTATGGCTAGGAGTTGTGTAAAAAGTTGATTGGGAGCTCAGCTGATTGTCAGCCATGGCGCTTGAATGTTCTTTGTCCATGAGGCTTGGGATTTCTATGTCATTGAGTAGCAAGTCTGAGAATAACTGATATAAGAGTTAGCCCTCAGACAGAAACTACTTCTCATAAACTAGGCTTATACATGCTACATATTTTCTGATTCATTCTATTAGTCATGTAGGCTATTCCAGATCCAAGAGAAGAGTTGGAGAGTGGTTGCAATCATACTACAGAGGGCATTAAGAGTAAAAGATATGAAAGGGGTTATATTTGGGAAATCTGACCTGAAGTATGGCACAGATCTTGCTCCTTTTCTGCCACCAAGGGAGCTTAGAAAAAATCAGAAGGTACCCAAAGTCTTGAGCAAGGGCTACCACAGGTCAAAAAGATGATAACCTGTGGAATCAGCCACAACTCTACCCACCCCACCTCCTGTGGCTTACTGTGCCTTGGTATTATAAAAAGGAGCTCGGAACATATGCTACCTGAAAGAATTCCTCAGGTATAACAGTTGGTGGTAAGAGAAGCAAGCACACCTTGAGTAGATTCCATATAAACATGATAACTATATACATACCACAAACTGGCTACAAAGCCAGTCTCCCTACCGCAATCCTTTCCACTTATTAAGTATGCATTAAGTGTGCATTAAATATTGCCCAAAATATCCACACATAGAGGAAACAAATTTTGCATGAAAAAGCCAAACCTCCCTTTCTTTACTACCAGGTTCCCTGAAGCTGAGCAGATCATTGTACAAGGCAGTAGTTTTGAATGTGATTGAATGAAATATTTACTCTCAGGAGAAATAAAGCCTCTTAATAAAGAATAGCCAGTAATGAATTTATCAACAGAAGGCTAAATACCTTAATACTGTCTTATACATTCATCTCATCTCTGTGCTTTCTCTATCCCAACTCAGGCCACAAAGAGTTGCGAACTTAAAAATTATGGTAGTATATTTAAAAATAATTAATCCCACATTTGGACAGCATGAAGGGCCTCAGATTACTCAAGAAAATACACTATATGTAAATTCTTTTCAATAAAGCATTTGGTGTACCAAAAAATGAAAAAAGTTAGACTTTTAGGCTTTGTTAACCAAAAGTAATCTACAGATTTAGTGCAATCCCCATCAAGATTCCAACAAATTCTTTACAGTCCTTGAAAGGACAATTCTCAACTTCATATAAAAAAAATCCAAGGTAGCTAAAAACAATCCTAAAGAATAAAAGAATACCTGGATTCTCACCATTCCCAATTTCTTTTTTTTTTTTTTGGTTTTTTTTTTTTTTTTTT
>NC_022010.1:94674683-94679431 GCF_000317375.1 Microtus ochrogaster
CATGCAATTTAACTCACTTAAACAAAGATTTGTAAGATGATCACAATTTCCACAAAAACTAACTTTGTATATAAAAAAGAATTAGAATAGAAGGATCTCTGTCTTTCTCTTTCTTTGTTTGTTTGTGTCTGTGTGTGTGTGTGTGTGTGTGTGTGTGTGTGTGTGTGTGTGTGTAGTGTGTGAGAGAGAGTATGTGTGTGAGAGTGTGTGAGAATGTGTGTGAGAGTGTGTGTGAGTTCGTGTGAATGTATGTGGGAGTGTGTGTGGAAGTGTGGGAGTGTGCTTGAGTGTGTGTCTGTGTGAGTTTGTGTGTGTGAGTGTATGTGTGAGTATGTAAGTGTGTGTGTCTGTGTGTGAGAGTGTGTGTGTGAGTCTGTGAGTGTGTGTGTAAGTGGGAGTGTTGTGAGTGTGTGTGTGTCCCATTGAACATCAAGGAACAAAATGTTTACCTATTTATTCACTCAACAATACTACTGAGCATTTATTTCATGACAGAAACATTTTTAGATATTAAGGAACAATAAAAATAAGTAAAAACCCTTTTCCATAAGTATATTACATCTCATGAGAGGAACAAGAGAATTTCTGGCAGTAATGAGTTTTGGCAGTTCCACACTTGCATGGGGTTAATGGCTAGGAGAGAATATTCCTGGAAACAAAGAGCAAGGTCACTCGAGAAAACCCATACCAGAAGTTTGTAATGTTAAGCTCAAGAAAATATTATTCTAGATGAAGAGAAGAGCAAATTCAAAAGAAGTGGTGTGGTAAGACTTGGGGAGGGTGAAGAGTAAAACAGTGCAGAGCAAAAGGCTAGAAGGAGCAGAACATTGCAGTAACTATAAACCACAGAAGAGCATGGCATGTCTGAAACTAGTAACTCTGATGTGACCCAAGCATCCATGGAAATTAGGCTGAAAGTCAAGGCTGGGGGCTGGAAAGTACATTTGATAGCCTAGACTAGATTATTAAGATATGGGGAAATCAGAAATTGAGAAATGTGATAGAATGGATGACTGCAGAGAATAGATTTAGGCATAGAGAGGTAGGAGTTTGGACAAAAGGTGATGAAGAATTATATAGTTAATACTATATATTACTTTGTCTACGAAAAGGAAGAATATTTCAGAGGTGGAAATGGGTATAGTGAGGGTATATGAGGAGGGGAAATGAGCAATGTTGTGATAGGAGTTTATATTTAGAAGATAGTTGAGGCTTCCAAGTTGGTAGAATATATGTATATGCATGGTGGTTATTTCAAGACAGAGGTTGGATAGAGTCCTACACAGTAAGGCTAAAAGCTGTTGAAGACACAAGATGCTTGATCCAAGAAACTAGAAGCTTCAGAACAAGAGGGACAAAAGAAATAGCTCAAGTCTGAGGAGGAAGGTCTAGAAGCCTCTGGACAGCCATTGCTATGAGTCACTGTTCCCAAGTAAAGGATCTGAAATCTGATTGTATGCAATTGTTAGCAGCAGGAAAGCAATAGACTCTTTAAAAAGAACAAACTTGAACACCTCTATAAGGTCCTTTGTTCTTTACTTTTTTCCTCTACCAAAGTCCTTAGACAATGGAATGACATCACTCATGTGGACAGGTCTTTTGTTTCTGGTCAATTATTTCCAAAAATATTCTCACAGACACACCCAGAAGTATGTTATACTGATTTTCTAAGTGTCAACTCAAGTTGACAACTAATCTTAACTGTCATTGTTGGACACATCTGAAGAATAGCCAGAAAGACCATAGGATTTAAAGATCGGTTACAAGGGTTAACAACACATTTCTGTATGTCATGGGCATCTGATAAGAACTGAGTCATGCAGGTGGCTGAAGATATTCATAAGGTAAAGGGTGCTTTAAGAAACAAAGAGTTGAATGAAAGAAGGTTAGGAATTCAAGTAGAAGTGAACCTTAAGAAGTGATTTTATATAAGGGGTAAGAGAAAAGAGTCAATAAATGGTATGGGAAGTCTTTCTGTATATGTGTTTCTTTTATTGGTTAATGAATAAATCTGTTTCAGCCAGTGGCTTAGCAGAAAAGAGCAAGGCAGGAGATAGTAGGCAGAGTCAAGGAGAAGCCATGTAGCCCCACTGGTGACAGATGCACTGGAACCTTGCTGGTAAGCCACAGCCATGTGGCAATATACAGATTAATAGAAATGGGTTAATTTATGGTATACAAGTAAGCCAGAAATATGCTTTAGCTATTGGCCAAACAGTATTGCAAATAATATAGTTTCTGTGTGATTATTTCAGGAGTCTGGGCAGCTGGGAAACAAGCAAGCAGCCTCTCCCAGCAAATAAAAGAAAGAGAAGACAAGGGAAAGAGGTAAAAGGTGCTTAGTCAGCAATCAGCAGTGACTGAAGAGAATGGGGCAGGGACTCAAGAATGTGTGAACTGCTGGCATGAGGCAGGAGACTGCACAAGAGTTATGTTCTGTGGACTGAGGACATGAGTATTCAAGAAATGGTTGAACCAACATTGCTGTTCTGAAAAGAGTATAAATTGTGCAGATCAAAATGCATCATTTTCTGCTCAATAAAGCCTTCCAAGCTGTCAAAGACTAGTACCTTAAAAACTCAATCTGGCACTGTTTTGCAGTTAACAGCATTCTTCTGCCTCCCGGAATTCATGCGAAGTATACACGGGTCATCTGGCAATTTAATAAATCACTCTACTTTTCAGTTTAGCCATAATAAAATATGCTAGAAGAGTTATTTCAAATCATAAAAATTATAAAAACTATTCTGTGTGGAATTCAGTTTTTAGGAAAATAAACAAGATAGTAGTCAGTTTGAAATAGAGTATTTGGAACAAAATGGGAAATGGCATACCTGTTTTAAGTATTCCGTTTATGTAAAATAGTGTTATTTCAGCCATTGTTTCTTAACTAGATAATCAGCAGTGGGAGAAATTTTATTGCAAATTGAACTAAGCTCAGTCAAAATTAATTCCTATGTGTTTCATTTTTGTCTTTGATATATAATTACCACACTGATAGATTATGGCACACAAAACATTATCACAAAGGTCAGACCATGGTTTTCATAACACATCAATTTTCTTAAAATCTCTCTTACAGCCAGCTGTAGGGGCGCATGCCTTTAATTCCAAGGAGGTAGAGGCAGGCAGATCTCCATGAGTGAGCTAGTTCCAGGACAGGCTTCAAAGCTACAGAGAAACCCTGTCTTGAAAACCACAAAAAAAAAAACTCTCTTACATCAGTGATCTCAAAGGATCTCTGTGGCTGGTTTGCTATTATTTTTGCACAATAAAAATATGAAATGAGAATTTAGGGAAAAGAATTAGATAGAATGAAGAAAAAACTATCAAAATATGAAAATCCAGTAAAACGACCAGATCCCAATAGTCCACAGCATGTCTAACAAAGTCTCCTTGAGCATAAGACAGAGAACTAGATAATTCCATTTCTCCATTTAAGACCTTGAATGTAAGTTGAATATTTATGTCTCTGGGGTTGTGTCACTACATTTCTGCTATAACATCAGAGCTTGTTACTATCTCAAGGTATCCACACCAAATTTTTGGTTCCCCAACCTTAAGGTATAAATGGGGTTTTCTAGCTTTATTAAAACAGCAAAATAAATGTTAGTAATCTTCAGAAATGCTATTGATTACCTACCCAACATCTCTCTTTTCTTCCAGTTTTCCTCCTAGAAGCCTAACTTATCCAGGTATATGCCCTAACTTCTACACTAGGGAAACCCTACCTTAGACAATCCAATTCTACATATGTCATTGTCCAGCAAAGGTACAAGTCCCTGACTGACCCATGGGCAAAGTTGGCCTAATCAGATCAACAGAGAGGCTTATATTAGGTCTCCCTTACTCCTCCTACACATGGACAGGAAAGCATGAAGCTTCTCTTGTCAAAAGAGCCATCTTGACTATATAAGAGGAATTTGTCTTAAGATAAATAATGGAAGAATAGAAATATATAAAACCCCCAAAGATCATCTGTAGAGATGATCTTCATTATATCTAAATCATATCCCTTTAAAGGCCAGAAATGGAAGGAAATAATAATCTCCAGGCCCTTTGAGTCTGAACTCTCCACTATTACATCCAGAAGACTCTTGAGTGCTAGCATAACTTATCTGCTCTTTACAACGGCATTATTTGCTTTACTCTTTCCTCACAGTTTTAAGATGATTGTTTCTAGCATGTTTGAGAAGTCAGAGACCCATTAAGGACAAATGATGTGCCAAATACAACCTAATCAAAATAATTAAAACTTCTAGGTCCCAACATACCAAGGATACATGATCATCTTTTAGTTACGCCATACACTCATGGTGGTGCCTTATGTATTTGAGTCTAATGATCAAGGAGATGCTTTCTCCATTTTGGCACAATCCTCTGGTGTCCCCCAATGCAGTCGGTCTAGTTACTTCTCACCTGTATTGTCCTCTGCTGAGTCTCCTGCTCATGTCTCTACCAAGTTTCTGACAGAGGTGTCACCCTGCCATGCACCCAACCACTGACCAATGACTCTCCTTGTCTCACTAAATTCAGATGCAATCTTTTCTCTTCCTCAGACATATCAGCTTGTATTTTAAGGTCTTTGCTGTCTTCTGAAAGGCACATTCCCTTAACTTTTACATGGTTCATGTCTTTGAATTCAGATCTTACTTTATTTTTTTTTATTGAGAAAAAAAAATTTCCGCCTCCTCCCAGCCTCCCACTCCTCCCACCCTCCCCCCACTCCTCTCTCCCTCCCTCTCGAG
>NC_022010.1:94680366-94680889 GCF_000317375.1 Microtus ochrogaster
ATCAGATCTTACTTTAAACGAAACTTTTTTGAAGGGGCCTCCTTCAATCACCTAAGCTAAAGCAGCTCTTCAGCAAGCTAATTTCACACCTGTATGTCCTATTATGTTTGCTCATTTCAATTGTCCCAATGAATGAAAGTGCCCTTGACTGCTGATAAACATATTTCTCTGTGTCTCTATCACTCACACTCTAAAGACTTTAGAAATCCCATATATTGTTTTACAATGAATCTAGTACATCTACTAATAGGGGAAATGGGCCATTTAAATAAAACTAATTTTGGAGCAAGTAGGTTTATTATCTGACCCCACATTCAGAGAAATATTTATATCCCCTAATTTCTTTCCTGGTTTTCTCCATCATCGTTTTTCTCTGCTCATTCACTCATTTAGGAAGGAAAAGAGGCTGAAGTTTGACTTTGGATAAACAAGGGCCTTTTGGTGATGGGATGTCCCTAAAAGTGCAAGATTAATGAAGTCAAGAAAAGCAAGCAGATCTTCTCTGAGCAGAGGCTTTTGAAAA
>NC_022010.1:94681494-94682594 GCF_000317375.1 Microtus ochrogaster
AAAAAAAAAAAAAAAAGCAACTTATGTGCCCAAGTCCCTGCTGTGTAAAACAAACACAGCATACATTTTAACATGCTTCAGATCCCTTACTGACCAAACAAAACACCTACTATTGCATCAGGGTTGGTGAAACGACTAAAGAAAATCCATAGGTTACTCACTGCATTAACTCAAATGCTGCTGAATTTTAGAAAAATTGTCCAGTACATTATGTCCACTTGTCAGGTAAGTGGATTTTCACAATGAGATTACTATAGATATTTGATTGTCCGGGGTTCTTTATGCCAAGGATATCAAGAGATAAACATTTGAGGCAATTATGACCTGTGAACTTATCTCTGTTTTGCAAAGATGTGCACTCCCTGACGTTCATGTCTTCTCTCGACACCCAACTTATGCATACATGTCCATCTTTAGCTTGGAGCGACTATTCAGCAAGAAGCTAATTTACTTTGAGTTTAAACATTTGCCCCACCAAAAGAAAATTTCAGGCGGAAGAATGTGATGTGTTCTCAAGGCGTGCTTTGTAGCCATACCACAGAGAGATCTTTTCCTCTTGTATCCTTTGCTTTTTTTTCTATTTTTGAAAAATGATCAATTGCCTATCCTTCCTTTATTTTTCTCTTCTCTTTTTTTCACCTATTTTATGAGTATAATAATATAATGTCTTGATTTGGAATTTGTTTTTGACTAACCAAACTTGGGATTCAAAATATGAACAAATGGGAGCTGTGTGGTGAGCTGCATGAGGAAATTGATTGTGGCCCTGATTGTGTATAAATGTATAAAAACTGACAGTGGTTAGGAAGAGTGAATTTGACTCAAAGTGGATTTTAGAGTAATTCATTTAAACTCATTAAGAATGATAGGGGATAAATACTTGTCCATGTCCTTTCCAATTAAAAAAACTCGGGAGGCAGGAAGTAACTCAGGCCAATGAAAAGAACTCTGAAAATTTGAAAATCAGACAAATCAGAATATTAGCTCAAGAATTTTCACCATCCAGTGACTTCTGCCAGTTGTTTATCCCTTTGGTTCCTGAATTAAAGATGCAAACTGTACACTGCAATTTGGTATATATATATATATATATATATATA
>NC_022010.1:94682694-94692125 GCF_000317375.1 Microtus ochrogaster
ATCCAATGTAATTGTCTATACACAATAACTCACAAATACCAATCTATTATCCCATCATCATGGATGTTCTTGTTTTCTTAAAAAAAAAAAAAAAAAGAGGGGGAAGTGGTACAGGAAAATTGTCTGTATTCTGTCAATTGTGTTTTAAATAAACGCTGATTGGCCAGACAGAAAGTATAGGTGGGACAACCAGACAGAAAGTAAAGGTGGGGCAATGAGAACAGGAAAATGCTGGGAAGGAGGAAACCCATTCCTCCTCAGTCCTGCCCAGATCACGGAAGAAACAAGATGTGGCCTGCCCTGATCATGAAGAAACAAGATGTGGCCTGCCCTGCTGAGAAAGGTTCGGAGCCATGTGGCTAACATAGATAAGAATAATGGGTTAATATAAGTGAAAAGAGCTAATAAGAAGCCTGAGATAATGGGCCAATCAGTTTATAACTTATGGAGACCTCTGTGTGATTTTCTTTGGGACTTGCCCGCTGTGGGAACAGGGCAGGACAGAAACCCCAACAAGCCCAGCCCTCATGTTACAGCAAACCTCTAACTCATGGTAAATCCAGCAACAATTGGCGCTACTTGTAACTGCTAGTACAGGAAGCTCCTATCTTACAATAATGAACCCACAGTGGATGCATTTGAAATAGAATTAGATTGGATACCACATTCATCCTCTAAGTGTGAGCACCTCTATAAGGAACTACTGAAATTAGAGAACTTTTGTCAACTTTAGATTCTTCTGAACTTGATACGGCTTCTAATTTCTTAACTACATTCCTGCTATCTTGCATTTCATTCCTGGGGATGATGGAATAGTGATATATGACTGAAGTACACTTAAATGTATCAAGAGAGAGACTTTATATTTAATCTGAGTTTAGTCAGAAAGACTAGGCTAATGTCAGTTTTGTGTGAAAGCGGGTGAATTTAGAAAATCCAGGTCTACAACCCTAAGAAGGTATAGCAGTGAAGATCTGAATGCTGCTAGCTGGATACTTTCCTAATGAAGAAAGAGTAAACTATTTATCCTTGGGAAATCAAGCTGATCAATTTCATGAAGTGGACCTCACAGAAAAATCTACAAGTCACATTCTGTGCCTTGAGAGAAAACATGGTCCAGGATAATTCCAGGAAGTATCAGGCCATAGAACAGAAGTTTCCAGACATGTCTAGAAAACATCCAGATCTAACTGTGGCCTTGTGAGGATAATAACTTGTATTTCACATGAGCTTTCCAAATCTCCATGAATTTCCTCTCAAAAGCAAAATTTAAGCCAGACTAGAAAAGAATGAATATAGGGGAATGTGGTGCTGTGCCTACAAACAGCCAGTGTATATTTTAACCTGTTAGCTCTCACTCAACCCTCATTCTATACATAAATATCTTTGATTTTCAAATAATGATAATGATAGCACCATAGTTATATCTAAGCTAATATAATCATCTCACACACAACTCAATATAATCTCATCATCTGTCACGAAGAAGAAATAACCAAAATTCCACGTGCCTCTGTTCTCATCATCTAGAAAAGACCTGGTCCAAGGATTGCAGCCTCGGGAGAGCCAGGATCACATTGTAGTGTGCTTACTTCATCATTATGTAATTCCTGAGAAGTCGTTTAACCTTCTGATGTTAGTTCTTTAGAAGAAAAATATCTCCTTCTAAGACTACTGAGTGGCCAATAATATGTATTACATAAATAGCTCACAGTAAGTGTTCAGCAAATTTATGTTTATCAGTATTTATTTTAATGAGTATAGACAAAAAATTTTGACAATATCTTTTTCTCATGTTGGAGGATATTGTGTGTAAAAATACAAAAGAGTCATTAAACAGACAAGAATTGGTAGCACAACCTATGAGAAGGGAAGGAAAAATACCCAAGTTACACAAAGGTTATGTAACATGCCACTAACAGTAGGAAGTTAATAATCTACCCAGAAAAAGCAAAAATCCTTCAGTACCTAAATGATGCCAAGAGTGACTTCAGGGAGAAATTAGTCTTATCCCTTGCAAAGATCAAACCAACTTTTGTAACTTGAATATTAGGACTTTGTGTAAGAGAACAGAAATTCCAACTCAATTATTCTTAAAAAAAAAAACAAACAAATGAAACACACAAACATTTTAACACTGGAAAGACAACACAACACCATGACAATTGTAACTGCAAGAAAAGAACAGACAAAAAGAAAAACTCAGAGAGAACATATGGGATATAGCTTTGCATATCTCAGATACTTATTCTTTCATTTAGACAAAACATCATAGAGCTTCTAAATGTTCATACTACAACACACCCATCCAACCATCCAGAAATCCCAGATCTCAACCACAAGAAATTATTAAACACAACAATGACCTCCCTTAACCATGAATGATGTTATTGTAGGCCTAGCTTCCTAGATAGACTTAGGGAGAAACAGCTCTTTGCCCTAGGGATGTTAACTGCATAACATACAAACTAAGAGAAGAAAACTATGCAAGTGACTTAAATTAACTGATAAATAACTCAATTTTTATAAATACTCAAGGAATTTGGCTTACTGACTAATAACTCTGAGTTAAACCACTCTTCTTCATGTATGAAATCCTAGAAATAATAAGTGGCATGCTTAAAACATGTTTGTGATACCAAACAGATGTTTCATGTATAGAGCGTATGGATGGGGTTCTGCTATCTCCTCACAGGATTGTGCTCCAACATCAAAATAAAAGACTGGGCAAAATTATATTAAAGGAATATAACTGTTGTAATTGGTCCTATAGCCAGAAAACTAATCAGAGACTAGCTGGATCTTTGGAAAAATAGGCAACACAACTTAAGTTCTAGGCTGTCTCAAGAGATATAAAAATTACTCAAAAATCAGACTGGAAAATCTGATTTATGCACAGAAGAAAAAAGCATGGGACTGGAGATGGCTTGGTAGGCTTTTGCTAAGGAAAGAAGAGCAAGTGCAAGCTACCTCCAGCTGAGATCAACTGGAGACACTCATTTAAACACATCTTAAAATAAAATGAAGCATTCCTGGCTGTGAAAATGCTGTGTTGAAAACCAGTCTTCCTTTCAAATAAGCCAATACTAGTTCCTCTTCAGACTTCCATTTTTCTAGAAACAAGCTTCCTTGAAGAAAATGGATAAGTCTGTACATTATGTTGCTTTAGCAAATTTTAAGCAAATATATCACATCAATGGCTTACCCCCAAGTTCACGACTAACAAAGGTTCATAGTTCTAGTCTTATACATTAATGTTAAGAGACATATTACCTATTTTATATTTACACTGTTGCTTCTTAGATTTATTGGGACAATTTACAAGAGTTCCTACCACACTATGTCTTGTGAAACCTCACTGCTTCCAGCCTGATTCTAGAACTCTGTTATGTCATCTAGTACACTAGATAAAGTGCATGTAAATACCATGTTTCCCATAATGAAGGTGTAATGTAAATTTCCACCATGTCAGCCTGACTGTTCTAACTGTACAGAAGCTCACTGAGATATATATTTTGGGTCTGGATAGTTATGGTGGTGATACTTCCTAAGGACAGTAACAACTTTGAGTGGGCACTTTCGTAAATACTTCTTGCATATTAACAGTCAAAACATTGTTAGATTTAATCTATCGTTCAAATATTTATAAATTCTCATAGATATATTAATTCTGATCACATTTCTTTATTTGGCCATAAAGGTTTATCTTTATATTATAATTAATAGATATAACTAACAATTTCTTGATCATCCATTCTTGAAGCTATATTTAATGAACAAATTTGAAGAATTTGAAAGCAAATAATTATAAGTAAATAATGACTTCTAGCAATCAGTTCTGCTTTCTCACGTTACTCAAAGATGTGCCTGAATTAATCTGGTGAAATAGTTTACCCAATATTGATTATAAAGTTCTGCATCCTGTAGATTTTTAAATCATAGCTGATGATTTTATGTTTTGTTTTATTTGTTGGTTCCAATACTGTGCATTGAACTTAGGGCCTTGGGCAATACCAGACCAGTACTCTACCAGTGATCTACATCTGCAGCCTGATTTTCACTTTATTTTGAAGCAGGATCTGATTAAGTTGCCCTGACTGGCCTTAAAGTCATCCTGTGTTATAATTTGAATAAGAAACCTCCAACATAGGCTCATGTATCTGAACACTTGGCGTCCAGTTGGTGGTACTTTTTTGGGACACTATGAAACGTTCAGTTTATGGAGTCTTGCTGATGGAGTACATCACTGGGGATGGGCAGGGAGCATTGAGAATTCATAATCGTACTCCACTTCTGGTTCACTCGGTCTGCTTCCTGTGTATGGGTTAATACATGGTTTCTCAGCTCCTTTCTCCCACCACCACTCCTACCTGCTGGCATGCCTCCTTCTCCATTATCAACTCTCTGAAACCATAAACTCAAATAAACTCTTTATTCTCTAGGTTGGGGTTGGTCATTGTTACAGCCATAGAAAGGTGACTAATACACTCTTGCCTTAGCTACCCAAGTAGCTGAGTTCACAAGCCTCAACCACCAGGTCCAGCCCATGTCCATCTTACTTAAGAATTTTGATACACTTTTTAAAATACTATTCTACTTAGAGTTTATCAGCATCTCTACCATTGTCTGAGACATTTTTTGTCTGAGACATTTTTTTTGTCTGAGACATTTTTAATGTGAAAAAAATGTAGAAGCTAATAGTCTCAAGAAAATATAGAAACCAAAGAATATTCCTTTCAGTATAGGAGTATCTTCTAAATCCATATATTCTGGATTTAACATTAAAATAAAAAAGCAAATGTGTGAAATGGATTGGATTCGAAAATGGCAAGAATATTTTTAACTAAATAAAAATAGCCAATGAAACAGCACAAGCTGAACTCCAAGGATAGCATTTATTATAATCTACCAATTGAATTATTCATATCTTTATATGTAATCTTGACCTCTGGCAATGTAATCCTCTTACCTGAATGATCAGCAGTACTGCCTTGCCCATGGTGTTTGGCTTTGAAACAAATTTTAAAATAACTCTACGTGGTTATGCATATGTAAAAGCACATTAAAAGATACTGGCATTTTGACTGGCTTGGCATTAAATTTAAATTGTTTTGGAAAGAATTGAAATACTGAAGGAAACACCATTCTATTAATTTATATCTTACTAATTTTTCCTTAATAATACATTGAGTTTTATATACTTTAGTTAGATATTTTCTTAGATAGTTGATACACACTATGATGGATTCCTTTATAACATTCAAATGTTTAATTTCCTCTACATGATACACAAAGTAAAAAATAATTGAGCTAAAAGGACTGTTGAAACACTCATAGCTTTGATGACTAATTCATAAGTTCTTAAATTCTTCTTCCTAAAATTTGCTATTGCTATTTAATAATTATAATTTTGTCCATTTCTTTTTAAATTTTGTAGATTTTACCTATTTTTGCTCACTAGAATCTTGACTAATGTGTTGAATAGTGAAAGATAATTTTTATTCTCACTTCAAAAAAAAACCCTTGGGGCTGGAGAGATGGCTCTGTAGTTTAAAATACAAGCTACTCTTCCAAACGTTGCAGGTTCAAATCCCAGCACCCTCATGGCAGTTCACAACTGTCGGTAACTCCAACATCTTACACAGACCTACATGTAGGCAAAACAGCAATGCACACAAAATAAAAACAAATAAATTCTTGAAAAGGAAAGATCTTACAATGCTTTAACTTTAAGAAAATGTTTACTGTAATGATTTGAATAAATAATCTTATTTGGATTGAATGTAAGTTTGTTTTTTTCAATCTATACTAATAATTTTCAATCACAAGCTTCCCCAATTGTTTACAGTTATCTTTTATATTTATACTACTATAAATATAACATAACGACTTGTATTTAAAGTATGATGCTAACAATACATCGTATAATGAACAATGACTATTTTATATTTCCAGAATGTAATTAAATTTAATTTTTTAAAAATTTGTGAGTTATCTTCAATATCATGAAACAATTTACATTCTGGAAACAAAAAACAGTCATTGTTCATTACACAATGTATTGTTAGCTTGGGCCAGGTACTATTTTCTTTAGTACATTGGTTCTCAACTTCCCCCAGGGCCCACAGGCAAGAACACCAGTTCAATACTGCAGGAGAACCCTTATCTTAATGTAGCGCTGGATCCTCGGGGTGAGCTGCTTACCCAACCTGTGTTTGTCACAGCAGACGGCTGATAAGGTCAACCCAACACTGGCAGTCACTAGTACGATCACTCTCTTCAATGTGGTCTTCACCTAAAGGAACATTTTGAGGAAAGTAAATTATACAAATCAAACAGACAATAATTATTCTGTGGGTTTGGCATTTGCTTCAAGACAGTTGGCATTCCTTTGCCTTCACTGGGACAGCAGTAGTCCATCATCCAGGCTTCTGGTAAGATATGCATTACTAAAATCTAATCAAAGCATTCATATGTATGTAAATATAGGTACATATATATATACATTATAACATAATGCAATCTCACATGAAACCCTATAACTCTGAGCAAAAAACAAAAGTGGTATACTGCAAAATAAAATGCACATACATTTAAACTAGAATTTAGAAGTTTTAGGACGTGTGTTGCCCAGCCTTTTGGTTGGTTCCTTGATGCTTGACTCTTTTATTTATGCATAAAAAGAACTTTTCTCCATATGAAAGCTTTATGCATATTCCCAAACCACACAGAATAGATGTTTTGACTTATATGCAAAAGACTTGTGGTCACTACAAATCTTTTGTAATTTCTCTTTGGACTCAGATGAAGCCATAAAGAAATATACATACATGCATTATATAAATTGTGTCATATGTTTTTGAGTGTTTACTTTCTCTTACTCATCAGCAGTAAAACCACAACACAGCCCTATGGTTTAAAGGAACTATGAGCAATGTGTTTTACCAGATCCAATATTTCTCTCTGTTCTTTCTTTAACTCTATCCAATTCAAACAAGTGTATCACATATACTGCAGGTTTTGCAGCTTTATTCTGATAAAATAGGGACATTTTGGAATCTAGATGTCATAGTCTGTTTGCTCACATAACTTTGTCTTTTAAATTTTTAATTTGTATGTGCTAAATACATGTATGTACTAGAAATCTGGTCAGGTAAATCTTTAGTACTTTTCTTATTACATTCTACTGGTTTTGTATTAAGTCTACATTTATAGATGTATAGAAAATCCTGTGTGCCTTGGTCTTTTAAAACAGTTTCATGGTGAAATTTTCAGAGAAGAAAAATCAAGAAACTTCAGGTTAAAACAGAAATTCCTACCATTAAATGTAAAGTTTTTGATAGCTTCAAAGGTAATTTCGGCTCTGAAGATTACTCAAAATTTTGAAATTAGTATTTACAATAGTACCAAATATATTTTATTCCATATTAAACATTTAAGTTCAAGATAGAAACCATTGGTATTTTTTATCTTAGACATTCTGACTATTATAAGATGGTTTCTAAGCGTCATTTTGATTTGCATTTCCCTGATAGCTAAGGATAATGAGAAATCAGACAGAGAGCTCACTTTGGTTTCTAGCTAGCCAGGACTCCAGGTCAGTAAGAGACCCTGTAGGTAGGTAGGTAGGTAGGTAGGTAGGTAGGTAGGTAGGTAGGTAGGTAGGGTGGATGATAGATAGATGATAGATAGATAGATAGATAGATAGATAGATAGATAGATAGATAGATAGATAGATAGATAGATAGATAGATAGATAAGATACATACATACATACATACATACATACATACATACACACATACATAGATACATAGATACAAGAATAGATACATGGATAGAAAAATAGATAGAACCAAAAAAAAGGCTGGGCAGTGGTGGCGCACATCTTTAATCCTAGCACTCAGGAGGCAGAGGCAGGTGGATCTCTGTGAGTTCGAGGCTAGCCTGGTCTACAAGAGCTAGTTCCAGGACAGGCACCAAAAGCTACAAAGAAACCCTGTCTTGAAAAACCAAACAGTAAAAGAAAAAGGAAAATAGATAGATACTTAGATGAATAAATAAACAAACAAACAAGGTGGGTGGCTGGAGTAATTCAAATGAGAAAAAGCCTCTATAGTTTCAGATATTTGAATACTTGGTCACCAACTGATGGCATTGCTTGGGGAACATTAGAAGGAACATCAGCTGGAAGTAAACTTTGAGAGCCTAAAGACCTGTATCAATTCCAGTTCACTCTCTCTGCTTTATAATTTTGTTTTAAGACGTGAGCTCTCAGCTTCCTGCTCCTGGTGCCATGCCTGCCACTGTTGTCATGCCTCTCTGCCATGACAGATTCTCATCATCTGAAACCATAAGCCAAAATAAAGTCTTTCTTCCATAAGTCATGTTTGATCATGAGTTTTATCACAGCAATGTAAAAGTAGCTAGTACAATGGCCTTCCTAAGGAATGATGTGCAAGGCTATACTGTTGTCCTCTGGCCTCCATGTGCACTTGAATGCATATGTACATATGCATTTGAAAAGAGTGGGAGAGAAAGACAAAAAAAAAGAAAATTGTGAAGTTAAAAAGACTAGCCAAATAGCCAAACTGTCTGCCAGTTCTGCAGGTAGCTTCAAGGAGAGATGTTTTAAGAATCACTCTCCATACTTAGGTGGGCAATTTGGGTATTCAACTCTAAATGGCACTCCATTCACACTATAGTTGTGCAGGCTAGTATTTTGTCCATTTGACACAAGTAAGACCATCTGGGAAGAGAGAACCTCAATTAAGAGAATGCCCCCACTAGATTGACCTGTAGGCATCTGGGAAGACAGAAACTCATTTAAGAGAATTCCCCCATTAGACTGACCTGTAGGCAAATCTGTGCAGCATTTTCTTGGTTAATGGTTAATATAGGAAGTATCAGGCCCCTGCTGGTAGTGCCATCTCTGGGCAGGTGGTCCCGGGTTTTATAAGAAAACAAACTGTGCAAGCCACAAGAAGCAAGTCAGTAAGAGCACTCCTCCACGGCTTCTGCTTGAATTCCTACATCTAAGTTCCTGCCCTGCTTGACTTCCTGTCTTGAATTCCTTCAATGATAGCCGGTGACTGGGATGTAAACCAAATAAACCCTTTCTTCCCCAAGGTGCTTTTGGCCATAGTCTTTACCATAGCAACATAAAGATAACTAGGAAAGCAACCCAGGCAATCCCACAGACTCAATAAGATAGGTGGGTAGAATTATTTCTGTGGTTTATCGTTAGTGACTTTCTGGAGCAAACAGAAATTTGTTCAAATCTCACCAGAAAAAGTCATACACGTGTGTGTGTGTGTGTGTGTGTGTGTGTGTGTGTGTGTGTGTGTGTGTGTTGGTGTGTGTGTGTGTTGGTGTGTGTGTGTGTTCCCTGGTGTTGCACCCGCCTCAACTAGCAAGGAAGACGCAACACC
>NC_022010.1:94692373-94693964 GCF_000317375.1 Microtus ochrogaster
ATGAGTCAGGCCTTAGCCAATAATAGGAGTTGATTATCACAGAGAGCACTCGCTTTCGGGATCGCGGAGGGCGGAAGCCAGCACCATTAGGTGCAGCTCCACGCAGCTCTCTACATCCCCATCAGGTGCGGCTCCACGCAGCTCTCTACACCCTGGTGACCCAGAATGCTTGAGTTTGATCTTATTTGTTTGGACTTTTTAAAAAAAAAGCATATTGAAAATTAATTTCTTCTTATTCTGTCTTCCATTCTTTTAATATTTAGAAAAATACGTGACTTCAGTGAGAAATTTGCAGAGTGTATTTTCTATGTTCAGTTGTTATTGTCCCTTCAGACTATAATTTTAAAATTATTCAGCATAGTTGTATGCTCAAATAATTTTCTGTTGTGAAATTAATACCAGAAAGAAATTGAGGTTGTTAGTATATGCCCTTGGATACTGACAAACAAACAAGAAAAAAATCCACTTCCAGAGATATTGTCTTCTTGGTATGGTGAAGAGTTAGACCAAGAAACAGTTGTGTAGATAAGATTCTGTTCTACAAAATTTAAAAATCCTTTGTTATACATCATAGCAAAGACTTTAATGTTTGTAAGGTGGTTAGTACTGATTTACATTGATATGGTTTAAATTATTGATAGCAATTCTTTAAAATGGCATTGAGCAGGAAACTCCCTGCTCAGTGCTCCCTGTCATGATAAAAATGGACTGACCCTCTGGAACTGTAAGCAAGCCACCCCGATTAAATGTTTTCTTTATATTAAAAAATTGTTTTGTACTGCATTGAATAGAAACATAGAATAATAATTTCTGAGAAAAATAAGGACTCTGTTCTCTAAATGTTCATTGAAAGCAAAGGGCAAATCGCCCTATAGATTTATACTTTCCTAGATTGGAACAAAATTGGGAGGACAGTAAATAGCCTAGAACTTAGCTTTAGGGAACAAAATTCCTCTCAATACATTTAAATCCTGTTTAATCATTCATGTAAACAATAGCTTGAATGCAGGATAAACTGAGCTATATAGTTCCTAGTTCCCATCCTGTCTCTTGGGTATACAATGTAGAAGGAGGGTGTGAGAACTGAGTTCACTGTTTTATTTTTATATCGTGGTTATAACGTGGGAAAAGTTAAGTGCTCTGTATTAGTTTCGCAATTTTTAAGAATCATTCTTCAATAAGGATAAACCATGAAGTCTGGACAGGCAATGGAGTTTAGAGTCATGCTCCAATGTTGTCTCTATCACGTAGGCCCAAACTCCGTGTCCTAAAAGAAGGTAACCATGGAAATGTGACTCAGCTGGTAGAGGGCTGGTCCAACATGTACACAGCTTCAGGTTCAGTCTACAGAACTATGTGAACCAGGTGTGGCAAATCATGCACCTAACCCCAATCCTCCAGAAGTGGTAGTTAGAAGCCAGTTTGAGCCACATGAGGTTATAACTAAAAAAAGAAGAAGAAAGAGGAGGAGGGTCATAACTTCCCTGTGGGCTTATTATTAGAATTAAAGATAATGTTATATGTAATGCATGAAAGTAGGTCTAGGTTATATTGTTTTATATGGCTTTCTAATTACTCCTTCACCCTGTAC
>NC_022010.1:94694437-94695019 GCF_000317375.1 Microtus ochrogaster
AAAACTCCACTGCCTGTCTCTCACCCACTCCCAGCAATCACCATGGCCCCTGACCAGAGCATGCCAATGTTATTTGGACTTTTAGCCTCCAAAACTGTGAGCTTTAATTTTAGAAATTTATTGTTTATAAGCTTCCTCACATTTTTAAAATTAGATAATCTTGGTATTTCATTATAATAACAAAAAGGGGACTCATATGCCTTCTCATTGAAATTCTCATTTAACAAGCTTGAAAATAAGACATAGGATCTACTGTTCCCAATCTTACCAGCAATCACATCCTACAGCAAGTCTTCAGGGTTCCTTGGGTCACAGCCAGACATTTCTGGAACAGCTGTTTCCCTTGTCTTAATGTGCTACCCCCACCCTCACCCCACGGCCAGCCAGCCCTCCACTTCTACCCCAACCCACTCCCTACTACCAGAAAGACAAACATGGTATGTACTAATTTATAAGTGGATATTAGACATAAAGCAAAGGGTAACCAGCTTACAGTCCACAACCCCAAAAAAGCCAGGCAACAAGGAGAACCCTAAGAGATACATACATATTGATAGCAATTCTTTAAAATGGCATTGAGCA
>NC_022010.1:94695338-94699075 GCF_000317375.1 Microtus ochrogaster
AAATATTTATATCATTGGTGGCACAGCTGTTAAGAGCACTAGCTTCTCTTGTAGAGGACCCTGATCCAACTCCCAGAACACAGAAGGTAGCTCACATGGATCTGTAACTGTTAACTCCAGTTCTACGGCATCCGACACCTTCTTCTGACCTCCCAAGGTACTGCATACATACAGTACACATGCATATATGCAGGCAAAACACTCATATACTATATATATATCATATATAGATAATATATATAATTACATGTAATTATAAAGACTTTTCATCTGAATTCATCCTATGCCATTTATTTAAATTGGAGATCTGCAAATGAAGACAGACAAGTGAAAGAAGAGGGAAACCATGAATATTTAGGTCACACAACAGCATCACTTTTTTTCAAAACAGAAACAGATTGTTGTACAGAATCCAAAAATTCTGGTGGAAACACTCTGCAGTCAAAGCATGTTTTCCATTAACTTAAATACTGTGTTAACCTCAGTCAAAAATATGCATTCCTAAACTGAATACAGAATTTAGAGTTTTACAAAATCGTGTCTGCCTGCATTCTAAATGCGCAAGAGAGCTGATGCCAATGGCTTTGTCCCATGTGACTTTAAAAATGCCTCTTAGTTCTTTTTTGTGAAGGCAAAATGAAAACAACTTAGAGGGACGTGTATTCTTCCACTGAACCAAGCCCTGGAGCCACATGTGCTATCTTTTAGAGTTCTGAAGAGCACTTTCCTGCCTTGATGCTGCGGTCTGCCTGGAAGTTAGATGAATACGGTTTCTCACTATTCAAACCTTTATGAAGAACACACACACATGGGTAGCTTCCATCATCCCAAGACTCTTGGTAGTTAACCTTGCAGGGCAGTGTTCTTCCTAAACTAGTGACTTTGAAACATGTCACAGATGATCTGCACTGTTAGAAGCAGACATGATGGGATGAAGTTTGGGGCTATCTTTCCTTCTGGATGTTAAGCTAATGGAAGCACCCTGCTGGGGAGGCTAGCAATGCATTGTGTATAGTGTGGAAGTGCCTGTGTAGAGACTCTGTTTCAGAGTCTATGACCAGTACTTAGTCTTGCCTGTGATTTGTGTATTGCATCTGTACTTCATCCTTGCCTTTTAAGAGGCCATATAGATGAGAAAACTGTTAGTTGTAGCGAGCTGCGTGGTGTCACACCTGATGGAGATGTATAATCAACTCCTATGGCCAAAGCCTGACCCATGCTATGATCACGCAATGATTATCAGCTGCCTGCATATGCGTGAACCTATGGGCAGTGCCCACCTGGCAGTTTGGGGTTGGCAGCCCATGCCTACTTAAGGGCTGGGAGAGGTTTGCCCAGAGAGAGGAGAGAGGAAGAAAGAAAAAGAGAGAGAGTAGAGAGAGGAGAGAGAGGGGGAGAGAGAGAATTGTAAAAGGTCCTGGAATAAACTGCAGTGAGAAGAGCTCCGGTGGTCGCATCATCCTTGTGGGACGAGGGTGGCCGTGACAGTTAGTCACATCTTGGGAAGAACATGGGAGCAGATGGCAGACAGAATGAAATAGGGGTGGAAGAAGCAAGGAAAGGGAAAAGTCCAGTGTGTTAATGCCAGCACAATCTTCCCTTTTAGACAAACTCCCCTATGGGACACTAGAAAAGGAATAAACACAGCTTTCGAGGTAAATAAAAACCAAAATTTTGTTCATTCACTATAAAATTTACCATTTAATAGACTAGATAAAGTTATTTCCCAGCCTGAATAACTGTAACCGTAAAAAGCAGTCTGCGTAATTGGCAGTAGGGCTGAAGGGTAAATTATCTACTGCTTATCATGTGTTGAGAAGACTCAGAGTGCTTAATGCAATTTCCCAAAATGTTGAGCTCAATATAGCAACACCAGAGACATCACCCTTCTAAAATCTCATTTACACTCTTAGTCACTAGGATGTTTGGCTTCTTTAATTAAATCTGACTGTTGCTTCCACCATCACAAACTTAATTGTCTGAACCAGGAATCGTCTGAATCATTTCCACTCTTTGGAAATGTTGGTTTCAGTGTCACACAGAAACTCTGCCACAGAGCTAATATTCATGATTTTATTTTCAAAACCTTTAAGCCAATATATGGTCTTCCCTATTATTCCACTGGAAAACAGAAAATTACAAAGTCTGTCACTTGTTCTGCATGAGAGCAGAACAACTCTAGGCCCATAGGTCATATGACCCATCAACCCCACTTCAAAAGTACACACTTTTTTGAACAGCAGAGCACATCTGATATACATAGGCCCTCGCACAAAGAAAATACCCAGGATAAAGCATAAGCTCACTTTGTGGCCATCTTGTTTCTCCTGTCTTCTTTCATTCTCTCCCTGTCTTTTTCCCACCCTCTGTTTCACTCCATAAAAGGAGACTGTGTACTTGCCTCTTAGCCACCCAGACCTGAATAATCACATGAAGGCTTATATTAATTATAAACTGTTTGACCTATTAGCTCAGACTTATTGTTAACTAGCTCTCACAACTTAAATTAACCCTTAGTTCTTATCTAAGTTTAGCCACATGACTTGGTACCGTTTATCAGTAAGGCACTCTCATCTTACTTCCTCTGCATCTGGCTGGTAACTGCAGACTGAACCTTTCTTCTTCCCAGAATTCTCCTAGCCTGGTCACCCCACCTATACTTCCTGCCTGGCTACTGACCAATCGGTGTTTTATTAAACCAATATGAGTGACAAATCTTTACAGGGAACAAGAGCATTTTCCCACAGCATCACTCAGATGAACAATGGCCAATGAACTCTATGAAGACTGTTGTATGCCATCAGGTTGCTACATTTCCCTTAGGAGTTTACAAAGATAGAGAAGATGGTAATTGACATCCTATTTCTCACCAAGCAAATGGTGTACCGTCACTTGAAGAATTTCATCTTCGGTAAACAAGAAGACTATCAAAATAAATCCTCATGTAAAAATCAAACACACATCCACTGCTCAGTCAGAACTGTGCAAGACTTGTATTGTGGTAGATTGAAGAATACCCCCCTTAGGCTTATATGTTTGAATGCTTGACCCCCAGTTAGTAGAACTGTTTGAGAAGGACTAGAAGATGTGGCCTTATTGAGGTAGACATGGTCTAGTTGGAGGTGTGTGAGTAGGGGACCCAACCATGCCTGCCCCCCCCCTCTCTCTCTTGCTCTCTCTCGCTCTCTCTCGCTCTCTTTCTCTTTCTGTCTGTTGCATGCAGATCAGGATATAGCCCTCAGTTATTCATTCAGCATCATGTTTGCTTGCCTGCCTGTCATCATACTCCCTTCATGATGATGATGGACAAACCCTCTAAAGCTGTAAGTAAGACCCCAATTAATTTTTTTTAATAAGTTGACCTGGTCTTGGTGTCTTTTCAGAGTAAAAGAACAGCAAATAAAACACTTAGTTGTCAACTAAGTCTCCACCTGCCTTAATCTCCCAATCCTCAATTCAACTAAGCAAACAAAATTCTCTGGTCTGTAACTATTTAGCAATTGTGTTACCAATTCCCTTTGTTCATGATAAAACCAAGTAAAGAGAAGAAATAGAAAGATAAGGAGAAGAAGGCAAGTAAAGAGAACACAAAACACTTACTCTGGGAAATATGTGCCAGATTTTAACTCATCACTTAAGATATCAAGATAAAGAGATACTTTACAGAGCCGGGTGGTGGTGGCGCACACCTTTAATCCCAGCACTTGGGAGGCAGAGGCAGGTGGATCTCTGTGAGT
>NC_022010.1:94699861-94707327 GCF_000317375.1 Microtus ochrogaster
AAAAAAAAAAAAAGTCCTCATAGTCTATTATACTCTCAATGTTGTTTTTCTAAAATTTAAAGTCTCTTCTGAGACTTAAGGCAATCTCTTAACTTTAAAGCCCTGTAAAATCAAAAAGCAGATCACGTAATTCCAACATACGGTTGCATAGGAAATACATTAACTTTCAAAAACAGAGGAAAGGGGACATAGTGAAGAAATACTAGGTGAAATCAAGACCAAAAACCAGCAGTGTAAACTCCCATGCATCTCTGCATCTCCATGTCTGATGTCAAAGCATTTTTCAGATCTCCAACTCCACTCACATTTGTTGGCTACAACACATTTCATTCTCTTGAGCTGTTCTACATCTAGTCTGTAGCTCTCCTTGGCATGTACCCCCTAACATCTTGGGGTCTCCAGTGAAATCCAGGCTTCACTTTCACAGCTTCACATAATGGTCTGTGAACACCCATACTATATGCCTGGCCTCAATAGTTTTCCTTAGTCATGGAAGGAGTTTCCACAACTGTTTTAAAATGACATGAGACGGACATTGGCAGGTGAGCACCAGAGGTCTCACTGCAGTCAAGAGACAAATACAACATGCAGACAGAACTTTAGAGCAGAGTTTATTAAGAGAAAGTTAAGAGGAATAGTGTGGGAGATTTTTCTGTTTACGTGTTGCTTTTATTGGTTAATCAATAAGAAACTGCTTAGGTATACCTCAAGGCAGAACTTGGCTAGGTGGGGAAAACTAAACTGAATACTTGGAGAAAAGGGTAGAGTTAGGAGAAACCATGTAGCCCCACCAGAGACAGATGCCGGAACTTTACCCAGTAAAAGCCACAGACTCATGGTCATACACAGATTAAAGGAGATGGGTTAATTTAAGATATGGGTTAGCCAGAAATACACTTAAGCTATTGGCCAAACAGTATTGTAAATAATATAGTTTCTGTGTGGTTATTTCAGACTCCTACTACAAAAGAACACAGTTACACATGGCTTCTTAGTAGCAGCATTTTCTCAGGTGGGATTTGTTTGCTAGAGGCAAGCATGTCTTATTTATGAGAGGCTTCCTGACTCAGCTTTAGCAGCAAAAACCTTGCAGCCCTTTTAAGAGGCCCTGCCACAAAGCACTTAAACTGTGTTTATGAAGAGCCAACAGCATGCTTCTTAGTGGTGGCAGGGACCTTGAAACTTCATAGAGTTCTGGCAATAAAAATGGCTCTGGTCTGTACCTCTGCCATGAGGCTAGACTCTCAGAAAGCTAAGGAATAGGGTGGATCCAGTTGTCAAAGCCACGGCTTTAATCCTAGCCATATTGCTAAGCAAATTAAAGACTCATGTGTCAGAAAAAAAGAGAGATATACAATAAAGATAGATTCAGACAAAACAAACCTCTAAATAGTTTACAGTTTCTTTAAAAATATAGGTAGGCTTGGGAGAGAAAAGAAAAGGGATAATGTCCTTAAAATGAAAAAGAAAGAGAGTCGTTTGGTGTGGTAGTATACACCTTTAATCCCAACACTTAGGAGGCAGAGACAGGGGGATCTCTGTAAGTTCAAGGACAATCTGGTCTATAGAGTGAGTGCCCAGGACAACCAAAGATACACAGAGAAACTTAGTCTCAAAACAAGCCAAAAATTAAAAATAAAAATAAAATAAAGAGTTTAAATAAAGTCATGTAAAGATAGAAAATGCACAGAGTCTGGATACTGAATATTTTTGTGTTGTCTTTGAATTGTTAGATGGCTGAGGAAGAAGCAACAGCTGCTCAAAGACATTTGATTATAAATACTGTTGGATTAATTCAAGAAAGGTATTTTGAAAATGCCTTGACTTCAAAATTGAAGCCAATGTTACATTGGAGAAGAGGTTTCTCTTTTGTTTCCACAGGAAATGAGAGACTGTGGATTCCTTCTGGGCTAAGAAAAATCAGAGTTGATCAAGGAAGACCCCCTGAAAAATCTCCAATAGGAGCAGATGCCCCAGATGTCTGAGTTCTACATCCAGAACAGCCTCGAGACTGCTGACTGAGATAATCAAGCCTCACAGAATACTCCAGTAAGGACTTGACCATAATTCAAAATTTTCTTTAGGTCCCTGTAAGATTATCAGCACCTCCAATCAGCAAGAAGTAGCTTGGAAAACTATGCCCACATTTCCAAAATATGGATTATGGATATTTGTCTTTGTTTAGAATGTTGATTACAAGATGTTATGGATATTGGTCTGGACAAAAGGCCAAATAAAGGGTACTAGATTTAGATTTCTTGTTTTGAAAAAAAGGGTGGGGAAGTGCTGTGGGACAATGGTCTTTTATCCTATCACTTTATTATTTTAATAAAATGCTGATTGGCCAGTAGTCACACAGAAAGTATAGGCAGGGTGACTAGGCAGGAAGTAAAGGTGAGGTGATGAGAAAAGGAGAATTCTAGGAAGAGGAAAAAGTCAGCCTCCAGTCGTTATCCAGATACAGAGAAAGCAAGATGAGAATGCCTCACTGATGAAGGTACCAAGCCATGTGGTTAACATAGACAAGACTAATGGGCCAATTTAAGATGTATGAATTAATTAATAAGAAGCTTGAGCTAATAGGCCGACCAGCTTATAATTAATGTAGTAGACCTCTGTGTATTTCTTTGGGATGAACAGCTACAGAACCAGGCAGGACAGAAACTTTGGTCAACAGGGGAGGGAAGAGAGAGGGGGGACAGAGGGATAGGGAGAGGGAGAGAGGCAGAGACCTACTTCCATCTTCAGAAGAATAGTGGGGAGAGAGTGGACTAGGTGAAACTTGTCTCTTAAAGGGGCCTTTGCACCTGCTCATTATGTGCAGTGGGGTGACACACTGTGCCAGATTCACAGAGGGTGCAGCCAAGGTGTGCCTGGATGATAACAACAACTTTTTCATGTATCACTGACTCTAAAGGCAGAATCATGAAGCTTCCAAGTTCTTCTGCTTGCTGAAGCTGGAATTTGGCAACTCTTTCAAATTACATTTGCACCAGTTTTGTGTTATCCATTGTTTCTTTCACTGTTTAAGCTTTTCTTTAATTCCTTTTTATAAATTGGAAGCTTAGCTGGGTGAGATCTTGTCCTGAGGTCACCATTACCTTTATTACCCTTATACCAAGATTTAGCATCAGACAATTTTAAAAGTTTTTAGCTCCTTGAGTACTGAACTTAGCTTTATTACAATTCCTGGTACTCTTTCCTCCCCAAACTGTGTACTTTGTATTTTTCCTTGTTCAGCTTGATTTTTTTATTATAGATCTACATAAATGGTACCACTGATAACCATATGTCACAGTTGATACTTGACTGTCTAGAAATTTCTTCTGCCAACATCATTAATCCAAAACTCTTCAATTTAGCCTCAGACAGATATTTTGGAAAAAGGCAGAAAGCAGCCACAGTCTTTGGCAAAATATTACATTAAAAAGGGTCTCTGGGTCACTTATTTGTATTCTTGTTCTCTGAAACTGCTTGAGCTGGGCTGTCATAATCTTCATTGCTCTCAGAACCACAATCTTCGATGTTCCTTCTAGTATGGCCCACATAAGCCCTATGTAAATCATTCCATTAAGTTCCACATAAATCTTTCATCTACTTTCTTAATCCAAAATTCACATGCCACCAACGAGCAGGATGGTCAGACCAATCACAGCAATACCCTGCTCCCTGGTACTAACTTCTGTCTTAATGAGTGGTCTATTGCTGTAAAGAGACACCATGCTCCCTGGTACTGACTTCTGTCTTAGTCAGTGGTCTATTGCTGTAAAGACACAACATGATCATGGCAACATTTATAAAATAAGTGTTTAGTTGAGGATTTCTTACAGTTTTAGAGGTTTAGTCCATTATCCTTATAGCAGGGAGCATGGCAGCTAGGGGATGGCATGAAAAGGGAGGAAATTAGGAGTAAAGCCAAATAATTTCTTTTAAGAATATAATCACAGTGTACAGAAATGTACTTCTGACCAGAAAAATTAGTACACAGTTGTAATCCCAGCATTTGGGAGATTGAGTAGGGGAGATTAAGAGTTCTAGGCTGGTCTTGGCTTAGCTACTAATGAAACAGCTCAGAGAGGATGGAGAGATGGGAGGATAAACAGGACAGGAGGGAGGGAGAAAATAAAGAGGAGAAAGAGAGAAGGAGGAAGACAACCTAATAATTAAAATAAATTAAATATGGAGGTGTGTAGTAGCCACTTCCACCCACCTGGCTAGCTTTACCCGAAATAATTACACAGAAACTGTATTCTTTTAAACACTGTCTGGCCCATTAGCTCTAGCCTCTTATTGGCTAGCACTTACATATTGATCTAACCCATTTCTAATATCCTGTGTAGCACTACAAGGTGGCTTACCAGGGAAGATCTTAACCTGTATCTGTCTGGAGTGGGAGAATAATGGCAACTGCCTGACTTGGCTTCTTTCTCCCAGCATTCTGTCTGTCTACTCCGCCTAACTAAATTTCTGTCCTATTAAAGGGCCAAGGCAGTTTTTTTATTAACCAATGAAATCAACACAAAACAGAAGACTCCAACATCAGAGGTGTATCCAATGATCAAAAACTGTATGATATAAATTCTTGTGTACATATTATATGTATCTTTCTATAGGACAAGCATATGAAAATATGGGACATAGGGTAGAATTCTTAAAATTAAAATATAAATGTCTTAAAAACTATCAGAAACATATCAAAAATAAAATCAAATGTTATTAGTATTTTAATTCATATTGGGTGTTTATATTTACAAGATTTTAATAAACTTTTTGATGTTCACATGTTTTTTTTTACTTTATTGAAATACTTTTAAGTGCATATGCTGTTCTACATGGTGGTTGACACATAACTGTTAGAGCAATATTGTTACAGCAATATCATTGTAATCAAAAAATACAAACATCTAAACATGAAATGACTGATTATAGTGGTACATTATTTGAGTTTTCTTTCTTTGTTTGTTTGTTTATGTTCTTCGAGAGAGGGTTTCTCTGTGTAACAGCCCTGGCTGTCCAGGAGCTAGCTCTTGCAACCCAGGCTGGCCTCGAAGTCACAAAGACTTCTCTGCCCATCTCCGCAGCCCAAGTGATTTGAACTACCACTATTATTTGGGTTTTAATAAATAAATCTTGCCTGAAGATCAGAAGGAAAAGCAGTCATATTAGTCAGCAATATAGGCCAGTAAGTGATGTCACACACATTTAATCCCAGGATTTAAGAGACTGAGGCAGACGGATCTCTGTGAATTCAAGGCCACCCTGGGCTACACAAGATTGAATCTGTCTAAAAGAGAAACAGAGCTCACACAAAGGTGATTCCAGCACTTGGGATCACATGTCTTCAATCCCAGCACTAGGGAGGTGGAGAGAGGAGCGATATGACTGAGTGGAGAGAGGAATATAAAGGGGAAGAGACAGAAACTCAGTGGAGTGTGGAGTCTGAGGTTGGTGGAGAGCATTGCAGGATCGCCCCTTTGTTGGTCTGAGCCTTGGTAGAGGTAAGATCTCTCCAGTGCTTGGCTGCTTTGCTTTTCTGATCTTCAGGTTGAACCCCAATATTTGTCTCTGGGTTTTTATTATTCATGCTACAACTGATAATGGCTAAATACAATTCTGTATATTTCAAAAAGAAATGAAATATCATTTTACAATAAAATGAAGAACTGATACACACCAAAGCAAGATAAACTTTGAAAATAGTCTGCTAAATGAGAGAGGCCAGTCACTACAGACTTCTTGTTGGACATTACATCTGTAGGACAAATCCAGAATTGGCAAACTCATAGAGGCTGGAAGTAGAATAGTCATTTGCCAGGGACTCAGGGAAGGGAGGAAGGGGTGTGACTACTAATGAGTACTGGTTTTCTTTCTGGGTTGATGAGAATGAATAGAATTAGATAGTGGTAATAGCTGCTCAACTTTATAAAATGACTAAAAAAAAAACATTGACATGTATATTTTGAAAGAGAATATTTTTGTGGTGGTGAGTTACATGTCTAGTAAAAATAAAATATGTATTTATGTATGCAAAATAAGAACCTTGATAGATCATTCAACACGTGTTTAGTTTCTGTATATAATTATAAAAAGGAACAAGTGCAGGTAGATAGGAACACCTGGATTAAGAAAGTGACATTTGCAAAGGTTCTCAGGCATAGAAGCATGTTACTTTCTGCCCAAGTTTTATTAAGGAGGGCAAGTTATTAAAGCTAATACTGTCAGAGCAATAAAGATCTGGCTGCCATCACTTATACCATTTTTAACCAAACAAGAATTTGCCTTTAAGACAGATGGATGTGAATTTTAAATGTGCTGCCAAATACTAACTATTAATAAGCTTCCAAAAGAATACAGAATTTTATATCTCTTTCTTAACCAAAATCTCTGGTTCTCCTTCAACATATTTACTCTGTGGCAGTAAGGTTGAAAAGATACTAACTGGACAAGCCACAGCCTGTAAAGGGTAAGAACATTTTTATCTTTCAGGAATCACATCATTTTGCATTCTTAGGACGTGCAGAAAAACACGTCTTCCTTGTGTTAAATGGAGAGAGCCCTCATCAGCCCAGCTGGTTTACATAACATCCCTCACGCTGAGCATGGCCGTAACATGTCTCCAATCTCATCTGTTGGAGATCACATACATCAATCATCTTTCATACACTGTCAGAAAGCATGAAGGCCTCGTTTATTATTACTCAATGTTTCGCTGAGTTCACATTCAACACGGATTTGATACTTCTGCATTTGTAAAATTAAAGAGGGTTTTATTTTCAAAATATTTTCAGAAAACGCACCAACCTCAAGATTTATTTACTAATCTAGAAATAGTTTTTGGCATGAATGAAGGATGACTATCAAATATTATCCGCTTAACCATGTGACAGGATTAGTGTTCAAATGTAGGGTACTTCTTGTAATTGCTGGTCTGGCCAACATTTTTTGGACACTTGTATTTCTCGAGAGCATTGGCCATTTATACCAAGTACATTATGCAGTTTATTTTCTCTCTTTCCTCTATTTTTTTAGTAGCTAAAATACATCTTCACCCTGAGTCATCCAGTCTCTATGACATCACCTTGTTTATATAAAACATGAATCATCTCCAAATGTTCCATGTAGGATTAGAGGAAAAAACAATGAAGGTTGGAACAGGGCATCTGACAGAAAAGAGCTACGAGGTCATCAATCCATCATAAGCCTCCCATTAACGCTCTCGAAAAGGTGCCTCAGTCACTTCTGATAAGTCAGAAGATATCATCTGGCCTCTGTTTTGCTTTCCTACCCCTTTCTCTCTTCCACTTTGCTTGACACATTCTGAAGAGCAGCAATATTTTAATTTCTCAAATGTTCAATGCCCTCTCCTTCCTCCTTCAACCTCTGTATATTTTACCTATCTCATACCAGGTCTTCAAGTAATTCCTATGAAGCATGATTACCAAGGCCAGCTGGACTGTGACTGAAAA